>NC_035434.2:162672981-162972981 GCF_002127325.2 Helianthus annuus | reverse complement strand
GGGTGTAGGCCGTAAACCGTGCTATGTAGTAAGCAAACAACGACTAAAACTGAAAAAATCGTAAAACAAAAACGCGAATTTGTAGCATCAAGTGACGTCAAAGGTTGGCAAAAACAAACGCAAACTTATATTGTGAGCTAACGTAAAACGTAGACAAACTCATATATAGCGATAGCGATGAAACTTTAAATTAAAGAAAAAACACAAAAAACTAAATATACAAATATGGAGTGAAATTGTAAACCAAGGTCAAGCAGTGCATCAAAGTAATAAAAAAGATTAAAAAAAACCACAATCAACCGTTCAGAACCAAAGAGTGGCAATTTTCTAATTAAGTCTTAATTAAGGGCTAGTTTTTACTCTTAGCCAAGTGAAAATGTAAACCAAGGCCAAACACTACATCAAAGTAATAAAAAAATAAATAAAGGAATTTAAAAAAAAAACATAGACCACCATTCAGAACCAAAGAGTGACAATTTTGTAATTAAGTCTTAACCGAGGCCTAGTTTTTACTCTTAGCTAAGTGAAAATGTAAACAAAGGCCAAACACTACATCAAAGTAATAAAAAAAATAAATAAAGGAATTTAAAAAAAAAAACCACAGTCCACCATTCAGAACCAAAGAGTGACAATTTTGTAACTAAGTCTTAACCCAGGCCTAGTTTTTACACTGTAGCTAAAAGCTACCCAAATTGTAATATATAGTAATATAAATGTAATACAATAAAGTATACATAAAATGTACCGATCATGTAAACATGATCCGAAATCAAAAGGCCAAACTAATGACATAATGTTGGTTCGACTAGAGGTGCACTAATCGGGTGTAAATCCTAAAGCAGTTTAGTTTTGTCTATTTTATTACCAGGTTTTGATCGGTTTTGAGCGATTTTTTACCGGCCTATTTCGGGTTTAACTACTTTTAAAGGAGAATATTATATACTGCTTAGAACCTGTTTGGGTCCCATTTTCAGTTCTTGAACCTGTTTAGTTGTCCCTCATGATTCGACCAAAGATCCAGATTCACCAACCAAAAGCAACAAAAACCATAGGCTTAATCGGAACACGAGTTCATATGGTCGTTAGAACCAAAAGCGGATCTAGTAAATTGATTAAGGAAAAGCCCCCAAATGACCCATACATATTTAAAAAAATTGCTTTAAGTTCAACTTAAAGTTGGAGGCATTATAGTGGGCATCGGTCATTTTGGGTTAGTAGATTGATAAGTTTCGGGTTTACGGGTTGATTTTTTCAACCCTAACTTGACCCGTATATATATTCATGTTGTATTGTGTCGCATCCACTTAACATCATGTATGTTGTGTTTTGGTTGTGTTCCAATTGACCCGTTTTTTTATTAAACAAGTCATGTTTGGGTTAACCCATTTATCAAATGGGTTTCCCTGCTTGCTTAACAATTGTTTGAGAGATTTATTTATTTTTTGTTTGATGTTTACACAATCATAATGGTGATGATTTTTAATAACAAGTCATGTTTGGGTTAACCCATTGTTACTAATGAAGATGTAACTGATCGTTTACTAAAAATGGAAATACGTAGAGGACAATTGTAATATGTATATATTTTTTTGTCAAATTTAACTAATTATGTGTTTGGACTCTTATAACAGTCTAATGTTATTTTACCATTCTTTTTGTTTTTGTACTACACATATTTCGCCACCTAACAAAAAAAATATATCCACCACTTCTCTTCATTATCCTACACCCATGATACTACGTGTATATGATAATGGTAAAATACAATTAAACGGATCGTTTATTAGTCACGCGGGCCGTATGATAAGGAGAAAATGTCCAAGGTCGTATGAGCCAAATCATAAGGCCCATATAATATATTTGGATGAAAAAAATGATTGTTGTGACTACTAACAAAGTCATACTACCTGTATAACTTTTTTTCGTCGTATCATACCGGATGTGATGTGACAGACTATATTTATAGGAGTAGATTCCATGGTGGTCGAACAAGCTTAAAGTTGAAAAATCATGAAAAACAAAACCGACAATTAATATTAATAAATATTTAGAAAATAAATTCAAAATGATTGGCATCTTTTAGAAAACAAAACATACGGCAAATTCGGTCAATGCATGTAAGCTTTTTTTCATGTATAAAATCATCCTCCAATGTGCATTCCATCAGCCACAAATAAGTATAGATAAATTTACAAAAATGTTCGGAACCTTATCAGAAGAGGCAGAAGTAAAGGTGTCCGCAAGCAAAGCTTGGGCTCTATATGGCACACTTGAGCTTGGAAAACTTGTTGCCGGAAAAATCCTTGAAGCGGTTGATGTTGTCGAAGGCGACGGTGGGCCTGGTACCATTCTCAAGCTTACCCTTAACCCTGGTACGTCGATCCCCTATAAAAAAATATAAATATAAGTGTAACAAATAAAAGAATTGATGTTATAATCTTATATGTCCAGGGTCTGGCTTCACTTGTTATAAAGAGAAGTTCACAAAGGTGGATAACATAAATATGGTCAAAGAAACCGAAGCGATTGAAGGGGGGTTTCTTGATATGGGGTTTAATCTTTATCGGGTAAGGTTTGAGATCAAAGAGAATCCAAAGGATGGCTCGGGCTCTTCATGTGTTTTAAAATTAACAATTGAGTACGACGTTAAGGAAGAGTTTGCTAATAATGCTTCTCTTGTCACCACTGCGCCTCTCCTTGGTATTATGAGTGTTGCAAATGAGCATCTTTTGAAAAAATAATTAACATGGGAAGCGTTTATGATCATGTATTATGATGTTGTAACATTTATGAATAAACTCGTGTTACTTTCCTTTGTCAATGCTTTAAGTGGTATTAGTGAACTCGTCGCGTTCTGTTTCCGGAAATAATAATGACTTAATAGAAAATTATCATCAATGATTTACTAAGATCTTAGTTTGATCTTCATTGTCACCTCTTTTGACTTGGCAAACACGTGGTCCATATTCTTCATTTTATATTTTGATGTTTTGAACTATTTGGCTCTATTTGTTTGTTTTGAATGTTATTTATCCCATCACCTTGCCTTATTGCTTCTTTTCACCCGTTTGAAATTTTCATATACATTTTTTTTCTAACAATTTCAATTTTTATATACCTTGATTTGTTTAAAAACTAAATTAAAATATGGTAAATTACATACATATCATAATCACCATAAATTGATTGACATATTAGGTAAGTAAATTTTAGAATGATATAAATTCTAAAATAAAAGTTCATCATAGCATGTACATAGTTAGTATCATGACTATCATCAACTAAATTGCCTAAAAAGTTTCATTTTTCACATAATAAAGCATGGCTAGACAAGGATTAAATAAAATTGAAATAAAAAATTCTAAATGACAAAATTACCCTTTCATAACAAGGAGCGAGGGATCAACTTTATTCTTAACTCACCTCATACCCTCCTTCAATCGTCACCATCTATGTAATTTGGGTGACGAGGGGTAGAGGGGATGATGTGGGGAGGGGGTAAATTTAGTGGCGTTTTGAAGCCACTTTTGATTCCTAGTTGCTTCTAGTGGCGAACGTGAAGAGGAATGACGGAGATCTAATTTTGGTTTTCTAGTTACTAGATCGACCATCACCTACCGTTGTCACTTGCGCCTAACCAAAACTGAAGCATGAAAACGGATATGGAGGTAGTCACGTGATGGAGTATTGACGATACGGTGGTTTTGGTTGTTGAAGGTGGGGTCAACTGATGATCTTTGGCTTGACAAAAGGGATAGCACGGGTGGAGTTGTTTTTATAAACTTTTTGTATTTTATATATACAATCCTAGATATATTTTAGTACATAAAGGGTCACTCAAAAGAGTATATTAGTCATTTTACTTAAATTTAACATAAATTTAATGAGCGTTACTCTATAACCCAACATTATTGCAAAAAAACAAACTATAAAACCCCAAACCTGTTACTTTATACCCTTAGTACCCAAAGTTTTACTTTTTACTTTTGAGAAACCACAAGGACTAATTGTTAATTAACTCTAATAAAAAAATACAGTGGGCTATGAGAACAATGGGCCTGGGCTGTATGAAGTTATTACTTATGAGCATTAAACAAGACTTTATTATTGTTGGGCTAATGTACTGATAATCGAAAGCTTAGTGATCAAGTGTAGAGATTGGCATAATAACTGGTTCCAAACCCGACTCGGCAGACCCGACCTGGAACCGGTTCCAGTTCATACCCGCCGTATCGAAGAACTGGTTCCGGGTTAAAAAAACCCGTAGGTTCTTACCCGGTTCCACTTTTTATAAAAAAAAATTGATACGTACCCGGTTCCTACCCGGAACGGGTTCCTCCGTACCCAACTAAGACCCGATGCATTAAATTGTAGACAATGTTACGGTTGAATCGATTCATAGCCGTTTCATTTCAACCATATACTTTGCTCTCTCTAGAAAGAACAATACTTTCTCGTAGTGAGTCTCACAGTGTTTGCTAGTTTTGAAGATTACTCTCCGGATTTCAACTTGTGACGATCAGAAGATTAGACCCCTTGGTTGAACATTAGGTCCTATCCCATGTGGATTAGACTCGTGTTTCTTTATTCGCGTCATCCGTATAACGAACCACGACCACATTAATTCATGCTCTTTTATCCCACGTAAGTTGCATGAAAGTGCTGCACGTTAAAACGTCATGAAATTAGATGCATTCTGTGAAATTAAAAATCAATTAATTAAATATTATATAGATTTGAAGTTTGAACAGCGAAAGTATTTAAAATACATGATGATTGTTACGATTAAGTTATTGTAACTAGACTAATGTACGTAACATTAAATACAAATTAATTAACTTTTAATCATTTTTGACAGTTTCCTTCGTTTTCCATTTCATAGTCTTTTCGAATATAACTCACATATTCAACTGTCTACAAAATATAAAAAGGGGATTCTATTCGTACACCGGGAAATTTATTCCTACACTTTGACATTTCAAAACAGATCGTCCTTTCAATACAGATCGTATAGTCCTATACGATCTGTATAGGTTAGGGTTTTGCAGTGGCGGATCTAGGATTCGCGCCAAGCGGTAACGTTTATAAATAAGCGGTAACGTTTATAAATAAGCGGTAACGAAATCGAAAAAACGTCAAATTTTTCCAATATTTACACTAATTTTACACTACCGCTGGAACGTCAAGCCGTAGGGGACGCTACCCCTTAATATATAGTACATCCGCCCCTGGGGTTTTGGAACATGACAGACTGACAGGGTCAGCCTTCATCTACCTTTTGTCTGGGCATAATACGGATCGTATAGGCCCCCAGTTTTATTTTGAGGTGATAGTTGGTGTTTTGGGTGTGTTTATTGGTGTGTGTTGTTGTTTATTTTTATATGTTTTGTAATATGTTATATATTTATATCGTCACGAGCCATAGCCGCCTGTATGTCGTCCTGTATCGCCCGCATCAAAAGGAGCTCAGTTCGGGCGTGGTGGGTGTCTATGTGCGCCTGTAGTCGGTCCTCCATCTGCTATAACGCAAGCGACACATTCGGTGGCAACTGGTCATACAGGACGTGTTGGGGGTACGGATGCACCCATGCGGCTGCTGCAGCGGTGGTGGTGGACTAAGCTCTCGATCGACATACGCATTATACAAAAATAAGTAAATAAACACAAACTAGAATTGAGACCCGCCGCAATGCGGCGGGGATTTTTTAGTTATAAATAAGTCGATCTAGGACCCGCGCGTTATGTTAAACCTGTCAAACGGGAAAAAATAGATGATGTAAAAACTTTCACCCACACACGCACGTTGCGTCGTGTTAACTCGCAAAATTTAGAACGAAACTTAAAATCGTTAAACCAAAGACGCACGTGATGTGTTAAGTCACAAAATTTAGAACTAAGCATAAAGCAAAATTTTGCGGAAAATGAAAACTATAAAAGACCAAAGTTGAAAGTAAAAAAAGTTGTGAGGATAGATTGCAAAAGATAAAAATTTTTGGGTTAAAACTAAAAAAACAAATAGTTTTGAGTTAAAAATAATTTAGAGTAAATTACAAGTTTTGTCCTTTATTATTACATCAAGTTGCAGGCGCTGTCCATTAGCGCAAAAGTTGACAAGTTTTGTCCTTTATGTTTCAAAATCTTGCACGGCTTGTCCTTTAGGCCAAACCCAGTTAGATTTTTTGGTTAAGTTTGATCATGTGCCTTGCACATGAGGGTATTTTTGTCATTTCGTTATCCAGGGGCTATTGAGTAAAACAATTTATATTAGAAGGACTATTGTGTCAAATTTAAAAGGATATATGAAAATTCTACACACACTTTTTCTCTCTACACTAAACACAAGTCTGCACATTCTCTCTCTAAACTAAACTCTCTCTCTCTCTCTCTCTTCTAACATGGCGACGGTGATGGTGGTGATCCGGCGTGACGGTGACGGTGGTGATCCAGCGTGACGATGGAGGTGGTGTGGTTGTTTTAGGGGCGACGGTGGAGGTGGTGTCGTGATCCGGCGGGGGTAACCTGAGAGAGTGCAAGGGGTAATCCGTCGTTGCGCCGCCGTTGGAGTTTTGGTTTGGGTTTGGTGTATCACCGGATGGATATCACCGGCGAAGTTATGGTTGGGGTTTGAAAAGAAATGGATTACGGTCCCAGATCCGGCAAAGTTATAGGTGCGACGGGGGAGGTTGTGGTTTCAGGGGAGGCAGTGACTCTCGTCGTGTACCACCGTCGCCGTGAACCACAGTCGTGGACTCTCCGTAGAGTGAACTTGT
The DNA here is from genome assembly GCF_002127325.2 of Helianthus annuus. NCBI lineage: Eukaryota > Viridiplantae > Streptophyta > Magnoliopsida > Asterales > Asteraceae > Helianthus > Helianthus annuus. The sequence goes on along the minus strand of NC_035434.2, from coordinate 162,966,211 downwards.
TACTGTTGGTATGAACAGGTTTTTGTATATAGGAATAAAATTAACTCGCCAATTAGTGTTTACCCTAGGTTATTTACTCTTAAATTGATGTTTGATTTTGTTATAATTATCAATATTTACTGTAATCATGTTTGATATACTGATCCTGTGTAGTTTTTGACATAAATCAATGAATCTATTTAGATATTGTTGATTTGAATGCATAAGTCTAGAAGAGTCTACTGGCTCTTCTTGATGCAGAGGGAAGGGTTGAAAAAAATTGTTTTATTTTAATGTTTTTAATTTTTGTACACATCAATCCTTAGAGATATGTTATTTGCACAATAGCCCCTGAGTAATGAAATGACAAAAATACCCTCATGTGCAAGGCACATGATCAAACTTAACCAAACAATCTAACTGGGTTTGGCCTAAAGGACAAACCGTGCAAGATTTTGAAACATAAAGGACAAAATTTGTCAACTTTTGCGCTAAAGGACAGCACCTGTAATTTGGTGTAAACATAAAGGACAAAACTTGTAATTTACTCAATAATTTATGAAATACTTTTAGGTGAAAAGTAAAAAAAAAAAATCATTTTTTTTTAAAACCCCCAAAGCCAAGGTTACGACAACCATATGCATAACCATTTTTCTTGGAAAACCCCCAAAGCACACCCCGCGTTGCGGCGGGGCATAAAACGGTGTCAAATAGTACTAATGTCACACAACCGTCATCGACCACCAACACTGACTCGACCTAGGATCTGCGTGCTGCGACGAACCTGTCAAACATGAAAAAATAGAGGTAAAAACGTTGAACCATACATGCACGTTGCGCCGTGTTAACTTACAAAATTTGAAACAAAACATAAAAAAGTTGAACCACATTCGCACGTTGTGTCGTATTAACTCGAAAAATTTAGAACTATACGTAAAACAAAAATTTGTCAAAGATGAAAAGTATAAGTGATAAAAATTGTGAAGTTAAATTGCAAAATGAAAAGTTTTGGGTTAAAGTTAAAAAAAATTATGTAGGGTTAAAATTACAAAAGGTAAAAACATTTGGGTTAAAAGTAAAATATCAAGTTTTATTATTATTTTTTTTTTTTTTGAAAAATTCCCAAAGCTCAAGGTACAAGTGGTTACGCACAAAAATACTTGCTTATTTATATATGGAATAATGTTAGAACATGACTGTAAATTTAACGCATTACACAAAATAAGTAAATAAGTGCTTACCTCGGCGCGAACGCCATCCTCACCATCACCGTCATCATCACCATCACCACCACCTGCTGCCGGCTCAGGATCCTCTGGTAACTTAGCGAGCAGGGCGGAAGGGACAAAAATGCAGCCCTCGCGATCGTGAAAGCGTAGGCCGATACCCACGCCGCAATCGTGTGTGACATGCATGTCGATTAGCGTCTGGCACATCAAACGTGATGGCTCGACCACGCCCCCTCTGTGACCAGTGGGTCCTCACTCGGAACGAGGCCCAGTGACATGGCAATCTGCATCATGTACGCCCCCTCCCTCGTACAACAAACCCGCTCCTACCTATGAAACACCGCCGCAAACCATTCTGCGAAGCAGCGAGCGAGGGCGCACAGCTGGCGCCATATAAGGCAATACATATAGAAGAGATCCCCCATATTGCACCACTCGCGACTCTGCTCGCGTGGTGCAGATTTGGCAATAAGCCTATGCAGATAACGGTACAGGGGATCTGTAATGTAGGACACCTTGGACTTCGACCTGGCAAAGCGACCCCAACCGATCACTCTCCAGAATCTGGCGAGTGTCGATCGGGGTACAATGGGCAAGCCGTCGGTATATAGTGGGGTGTCCGTCTCCGGCAACGTATAGAAGCCGATGTGCGTGGCAAACTCACGCATCATATAGGGTTTGCATGTGAACCCTATCTGTCAGAGTTGAAAGACAGCCTTGTACCAATACGCATCGTATAGCCCTATACGATGCGTATTGGCTAAGCATGTGAAGACAATGTGAGCCTTTAACTGATCTTGGAAATTGAAGTTAGCCTAATATGTGTTCCGTATCAGTGGTGGACCCAGGAATTTTTCCATGGGGGTGCGGACAATTTTTAAAAATTTTAGGCCCCAAGGTATATAAGTAAAAAATCGGTTCGTATCGGGTCTCGTCGGGTCATGTAAAACAAAAGAACATCGAACTAAATTTATATAATCATCAAAAATATGTTAAACCATGTTACAAACATAATTAAAACGTCACCCTACGGGTTTTCATTTTTTGAAATCTATCCAAAACATGGCTCCGTAACATATTACATAATATATCAACTATTCAAGCCCTATAAATCATAATGTAAATAACCCTAAAAATCATCTAAACAACATATACACCATAAAAAGAAAAAGCCAAACATTCTTCACTAACAAATATAACCCACCAGATCTACTATGTGGTGTATGCGGCTATAAAAAAAAGGCAAAATATCATCACTAACAAAATATAACCCACCATATAACACAATGAAAAACAAAACGAAGCACATGTCTACTGTCATGGTTAGTATGCGGCTAATATCAACCAAAAAATCAACAAAAATTCATCAAAAATAACAAAGAAATTTACCCGTGTTCGATCGGCGGTGGTATGGTGGCTGATTACGGTGGTATAGAGAGAGCGGGAGAGAATATGTAAGGGTTTTGGGCTTGTTTATTTTATTTTGGTTTGAAATATTGTTGATTTGTTGGGTTTGTTTATTGGGCTAAGACTTAGTAGTGGGCTAGTTAAAGTTATTGAGTATTTGGGTTTAGTTATTTAGGTATTAAAAGTTATATAATTTAGGTAGTATTTAGAATTACTAAAAAAAATTTAAAATATAAATTGATAACACTTTTTATCTAAGGGTTGCAGACGAAAAATTGCAAGAGGTGCGGACGGAAAATTCCAAGGGGTGCGGACGAAAAATTCCAAGGGGTGCGGACGAGATTTTCGACGGAACTTAGCACTAAATTTTTTTTCCGGGGGTGCGCCCGCCCACATTGCCTTTCTCTTACATCCTCCCTGTTCCGTATAGGCCTATACGACCCGTATAGATGGTGTCGGCTTAAGGACCCTAAGTGTCCTAATAATATGATCCATATAAAAATCAATTAAAATAATATAACTTGTACTTAAATTAATGCATTAATATTATAATTACGATAAAATAAAGCATACATGGTGCCTACCTAATGAAATAATGTTGGTTCGACTAGAGGTCCACAAATCGAGTTCAGCAATTTTTTACCGGTTTGGCCCGGCAGGCCCGAGTTTAACCAGTTTCAAAGAAGAGAATTAACCCATTATAAATTAAGAACATTATGGTGCATAGTTAAGTTGTATTCTATGTTTATGGAGTTTTTAAAAAAATAAAATAAATAAATAAAAATTTATACAATTACACTTTTAACCCAAAGCTACTTTGGGTTTTTTACTTTTAACCCAAAAGCTTTCTATCATTGCCAATTTAATCTCACAACTTTTTACTTTCAACTTTGGTACCGTACACTTTTCATAATTCGCAAAATGTTTGTTTTACGTTTTGTTCTAAATTTTGCAAGTTAACACGGCGCAACGTTCGTGTGTGGTTCAACGTTTTTACGTTTGTTTTACGCTTCATTCTAAATTTTGCAAGTTAATATTACGCAACGTGCGTGTGTGGTTCAACGTTTTTATGGCCGTCTATTTTTTCCCGTTTGATAGGTTCATCGCGACGCGCGGGTCCTAATCGACTTAGTTATTATTTTCTATGTTTTATGTTTCGGTCTAATTTCTTTGCATTAATAGGTCGCAACTTCAGTGTTGATGGTCGTTAACGGTGCTGTGGTATTGGTGCTATTTGTCATGATTTTACGCCCCACCACAATACGGAGGGGCTTAATTCTAGTTATATACTGCTTAGAAACCAACGGGTTGTACCAAATTTTTTATCAGTCCGGTTCGGGTTTAACCAGATTCACTAACCAAAACCAACCAAAAAAACATAGGCTTAATTGGAACACGAGTTCCTATGCTGGTTTTAACAAAAAGCGGATTCAATAAGTTAATATAATAAGGGCCATAGCTTTATAGTGTCATTTTGGGGGCGTGATAAAACTTTGAGACCATTAGGTTCTCGGTTCGATTCCCACAAGAGGTTTTTTCTCATATTTATTGGGTTTCCTCTTAAATTGGTGTATAGGCATTATGCCTAGTGGAGATGGATATGATCAAGTGGTTTCGCTGGTAGCACAATAATACTCCAGTGATCCGTCAGTGATCCAAATTTGACGGATAACCTGACCTATGTACATATTCATGTTGTGTAGTGTCGCACCCACTTAACATCATGTTGTGTTTTGGTCGTGTTCTAGTCGACCCTTTTTATGTTTATTTATAAATATGAGTAATACCTAGTGAATTAGTAACAATTTAAACAACCAATTACTTCAACTCAAATGAAACAATCATATTTGGTGTTCTAATTGTTTTTATTTGTTTATCTCTACCCAATTAACAAATTTGTGTGTATTTAGCTCGAGGTTGAAATAAGCGTATGTAAAAGATTGAAATAATGAATAATTTGAAGTCATAAAATAGTATTGTTGGAAATGAATAGTTGAAATGATTCAAAAGTGAAAACTTATTTAGAAAAGTTAATAGTTAAAGCAAATTTTTAAATAAAAATATCTAGCTTTAAATTTTAATATGTTTCATCTCTAAAATCTAAATACTTAACATTCTTAAATTTACGATTTTAACCGACTAATTAAACAAGTCGACAAGTCGTATTTGGGTTCAGGGGCAGACTTATATAGAGCGAGTCGGGGTCCTGGACTCCATTGTTATTTAAAAAATTCTAGTTATATACTGCTTAGAAACCAACGGGTTGTACCAAATTTTATATCAGTCCGGTTCGGGTTTAACCAGATTCACTAACCAAAACCAACCAAAAAAACATAGGCTTAATTGGAACATGAGTTCCTATGCTGGTTTTAACAAAAAGCGGATTCAATAAGTTAATATAAGGGCCATAGCTTTATAGTTTCATTTTGGGGGTGTGATAAAACTTTGAGACCATTAGGTTTTAGGTTCGATTCCCATAAGGGGTTTTTTCTCATATTTATTGGGTTTCCTCTTAAATTGGTGTATAGGCATTATGCCTAGTGGAGATGGATATGATCGGGTGGTTTCGCTGGTAGCACAATAATACTCCAGGGGTCCGTCAGTGATCCAAATTTGACGGGTAACCTGACCTATGTACATATTCATGTTGTGTAGTGTCGCACCCACTTAACATCATGTTGTGTTTTGGTCGTGTTCTAGTCGACCCTTTTTATGTTTATTTATAAATATGAGTAATACCTGATGAATTAGTAACAATTTAAACAATCAATTACTTCAACTCAAATGAAACAATCATATTTGGTGTTCTAATTGTTTTTATTTGTTTATCTCTACCCAATTAACAAATTTGTGTGTATTTAGCTCGAGGTTGAAATAAGCGTATGTAAAAGATTGAAATAATGAATAATTTGAAGTCATAAAATAGTATTGTTGGAAATGAATAGTTGAAATGATTCAAAAGTGAAAACTTATTTAGAAAAGTTAATAGTTAAAGCAAATTTTTAAATAAAAATATCTAGCTTTAAATTTTAATATCTTTCATCTCTAAAATCTAAATACCAACATTCTTAAATTTACGATTTTAACCTACTAATTAAACAAGTCGACAAGTCGTATTTGGGTTCAGGGGCGGACTTATATAGAGCGAGTCAGGGTCCCGGACTCCATTGTTATTTAAAAAATTAGTAGATCCCATATATTAAATTTTATAAGAACTCCATTAATATAACTAGGTGGAGACCATAAAAAGACCCCCCCCCCCCCTCTCTTTACCAACAAGAGATCATGGAGTCAATCATTCTATAGCCTGTTTTTTCTGTTTACATGTAAAACTAATTGATTTTTTTTAGTTTATAACTTGAATTTTGTTACTTGTCTATTTGTTTCAAGATTTGTACTATGAATATTAAGTTTAGAAATTAGAATGACATCATATTTTTATTGTGTGTTTTCTAGTGAGTAATAATTATATTTTTTTATATAAGTTCCTTGCTCTGACCCGACACGAACGGGGACCAACCCAAAAATTTTAAAGTTTTGTTGTGAAAATTTTGAACACCGAAAAAAATGAACCCCTTTGAAAAAAAATTCATGAGTCCACCAACACATCTATAAAAACAAATTCATGTGTTCAGGTTGATCACTTTACCAAAAGATACCCAAACCCTTTTTTTTGTTGTGTTCGAGTTGATCGCCACTAGAGTAGCGGTCGCAAATTAGAAACATATATTTAAATGTGAGTTATATATTATTAAAAGGAAAAATTACAAGTTTTGTTCTTTATCTTTATACCACATTTCAGGCGGTGTCATTTTTAACGAATGTTGACATGCGGTGTCCTTTACCAGGTATTTTGTTGCAAGTTTAGTCCTTTACACCCAACCCAGTTAAAAAACCATGTTAATTGTTGACAGACGGTGTCACTTACTAGGTATTTTGTTGTAAGTTTAGTCCTTTACCTAGGTATTTTGTTGCAAGTTTAGTCTTTTACACCCAACAATTAACAGGGTTGGGTGTAAAGGACTAAATTTGCAACAAAATATCTACTAAAGGACACTGCCTGTCAACATTCGTTACAAAGGATACCGTCTGAAAAGTAGTATAAAGATAAATGACAAAACTTGTAATTTTTTCTTATTAAAACACAAGCTTATATAAGGTTGGTAGCTACCATGTTTTTTTTATTTTAAGTTTCAATTTTATTTCTTATAATATAAATTTTATTGAAAATGATGTAGTTAATATAGAGGGTTTTTTGTGTTTGGTATCGTAAGTTGTAGCACGTGCATATACTGTGACGAACCGAACCGATGTCAACCCAAACAAACGGTGTCAATATAGGTGTTATCGAACCGATACAGGTCTATCAGAACCGGTACCAATATTTGTTTGTATGGTCTTCGGTTGATATAAAACATGTGTTGATGTCCTCTTGGTTATATCATGACTTAATTTACCTACCTGTACTAAAATGAAACAAAACTTTAGCGACCGAAAACCTGTCGGGGAAATTGACATGATTGTCGCGGTCACAATCAAATTTAATCCCAATAACAACTAATTAGCTAGCGGTAAGTGGGTATCGAACACAGGGAGTTTGTGGAATATGTGCTATCTCGATGTATGTCTAACTTCACTAAAGTAAACTAAATTGAAAGAAAAATAAATTTCAATATTTGGGTTGATTGGTTTTAATTAACTAAATTAAACTAAATTAGATTACAAATCAAGGTTAAGTTTTGTAACAAGATAAGAGGATAGTGATCATCCCGAGTTTCAAGTTTTAAGGGACAACTAACGTTCATGTTCAACTGGAAAGAACCACATAGACATGGCTCATGTAAGATCAATTGTTTGTGATGAAAGGGAACTAAGTACTCGGATTCCTAGAACGCGAGGTTGTTACCCGATGACCAATCAACACATATCCAACCCTAATCCCTCCCATGATATCTCGATTGCCAACGGCACCAAGAACGTATGGTTTAGAACTATGATCAAACATACATCAACAATTTACAAACAACCAATCAAACACCATAATAAACTAACAACACATGCACAGTCTAATATTCCAGAAATTAAAGAACAAACATAATTGTCACAAATAAAACCTTACATCCGAGACGATCACCAAGCAAACCTAGCCGCTCATAGTGTTATGAACCATCATCACAATCGAACCTTTGTCCATTGGAATCAAAAACAAAGTCTTCATGTTTAGATCACTCAAGAACACCTTAGAACACCCCAAATTCGCCCCCTTAGGAGTTACAAAACGAATGGGAATGATTAGATGATGAAAAGGCACCATAAACAACCTTAAATGAGGGAGTTACAAGTTTCACGCTGGCCTCCACCGTAAATTACGGTACCACCGTAAGTTACGGTGGCTTAAAACGGTTTACGGTGGAGTTAAACTGAGTTACGGGATCAATTTTTGTCAGAGTCTACCGTAAATTACGGTACCACCGTAAGTTACGGTAGGCTTCAGCAATCATTTTTTGTTTTCTTCATAACTTTCTCGTTTCAACTCCGTTTTCTTCACCGTTTTCGCCTACGTTCTCGTAATTTAATCCTCTTTCATGTTATCTTCTTAATTCTTCAATTCCAAAATTTTATTTTTTTCATTTATTCTCCGTCTTTCAATCTACAATCCAGTCGTGTCTATTCGAAGCTTTATTTCCATACTTTTAAGCTCTAAATGTACCTGAAACACAAGCAACCGTAGTTATCTAATTCAAGACAATTACATGATCAAATGAGGGATTCACTCGTCTTTTAACACACTTAAGGGTTGTCCCATGGACCACCCGTCACATCCCCACACTTAACCGTTGCTTGCCCCAAGCAACCCATTACAAATCATTTTCAAAATATGCGATCAATGTAAACCAAGCAAAAACAAACAATCCTTTTACTAACCCCTTTTTAACACCCAACAAATGCACCCCTCGCTATGTCTCTCATCTCGGCAACAAGTAAGCACTAGCAACTATGAGCTAGACACACAAAAGGCAAACGGGTGGTTCACAACTATAGGCTTGTACCTAAATCGGTCCTTCTCCTAACAAGTGCCAAACATGAATGCAAATCAAAGGGCTTTAAGGTTGTAACGTGGCTAGGTGTACGGGTAGGAAATGGAATATATATGTAGTAGCGAAGGACTTAACCCGGTCTTTTATTACACAATGAAACAAACAATAAACATGACATAACTTCTATATACAAGACAACTCAACATCACTTTTTTTTTCTTTTTCATTGCTTTTTCACTTTTTTTTCTTTTTTTTTTCATTGCTTTTTTTTCTCTTTTTTTCTTTTTTTTTTCTTTTTTTTTTCAATCAAATATTCAACATAACACTATAACATATCTACACACTACTAAAACAACTACTAACACTATAAGACCGGGTTAAGTCGGGTAAATTTTTGGGAAACTAGCTAAGGGGTAACAAATGATCGGCTTTTAGGCACAAAATGGGCAACTAAATGTCCAAACCCCCGCCCCTCTCGCAACCATGCTCATATATATAATTAATGAGGTCCAACCCCCCAAATCCCACACTCGCACTCACCAAGACGAGGCTACCTAGTTGCCCTTATCCTTTTTACATTCACATTCAACTAAGGACTCAAACCGTATTAAGACACAAGTTCTTATGCACCCCCACCCGTTGCCACTCTCATCAAGACAAGTATTATTTATTTACATGTGTGGCTTCAACTCTCACCAAGAACAAAGGGTATTAAGGGTTGCCGGTGCATCATTTGGGGTTAATCCACGGTGTTCAAATTCTCACATTGTTTAGCTTGATTTAAAAATTTTCAAAAACCTCAAAATTTCTCCCTATCCCCACACTTGGGATACATTGACCCCAATGTACGGTTTTGGGAAGATTTGATCGCTTAACTCTTTAACATCACCCAAAAGTTGTTCAACTCAAACCACAAATTTCTTTGTGGTTTTTTTTATATATATAACTAAAAACACCACCAACTTTCACAATCCATAAACACATCAAACACATTAAACATCACCCATCCGCCCAACTGTAAACTTAAACATGAATATATACAAAGGTGCACAAAATGAGAACAAGACACAACCTGATTAGTAAATCAGCAGTGTTGGTAGTGATGCAGCTGCGGTAATCGGACCGGTTCATAAACATCTCTTGGATTCGCCGATATCTCAATGGGGATGTTGCCAAACATCCCCACACTTGAATCATTGCATCCACGAGGATTGAAACGTAATAACCTGCCAAAACACAAACACAACACCACAACAAAACCAAACAAAGCAAAACAAAACTAAACAAAACACAAATACAATACTCTACAACCTCGGGCTGCCTCCCGAGAGCGCTAAGTTTAAAGGTCTTCAGCCAGACCATACCTGATATGCTTTATGGTGGTCTTAAAGCACACTTACCCGCAGCATTTCCAACAAATGCCCGGAAATTTAGATGCCATCTCTATAGATTTGTCAGTATATTTGGCATGTTAAAGCTGCTCCTACGGGCTTTGCTAGTCCACTTCATGACATATACCTTAATGTCTGGTAGTTTCACCCTTCTCATCTTGTTCCTCGAACCCTCTTCCCCACACTTGTTAATTTGAATCATTGATATGGGAAGAGGTTCGGTGCACATATCCATCCCATCAGCCTGCTCTACCTCATAATCTGCACACATCATCTGATCTACAAGTGACTCTTCATCAGATAAAGGACTCATTGGTGTGGCATTATCCTCCACAACCTCCTCCTTCATGTGAGAATAATCTCTAATATCGTCAGGTAATGGTGAGAGGCGTTCTTCTATCTCTATCTTCAATTTTAAAGTATGACACTTAGAAACCAAGCAGCTGATTCGGTCTACATCGGACAGGCTGGGTGTTGCTAAATATTGCTCGAGTTTGGACAAAGTTACTTCCAATACAGCAAGCTCTTTTTCCTCCTCGGTCTCATAAACATAAACACCCTCGGGCTCAGAATATTCTTCGGGATGATATTGTCGATATCCCTGATACGGTCTATAGATGCGCGCTTCCATCATCTTTTTATTCCAATACTTCGGGTTTTCCGAATACACCGGGCACACATCATAATCATAAGTGTGATCGCGACCGCAACAAAAACACAAACCATCCATCCTTGCCTCATAATAAACTTCCTCGTCCCGCTCGTATCCATATGAATAATAGTCATCCTCCATTTCTGATTCATAATCGTCAACGTATGATGGAGGTGGAAGCTGTGAAACATAAGACACCGGTTTTCCATGTGCCCTCCTGTAGTGAGCCTCGTGGCAACCAATACATGGATGTCGTGGACCCCCGCACAATCTACACGTAAATAAGCTGAAATTTGTGTAATGCCCTGTCATCCTGCACAACACAACTCAACTACCAAGTGTAAATCATGAACATAAAAGAAATCTTTTTTGGTTTTTTTAAATTTTTTTTTTCAAACTAATACACAAGATAACACACGTTGCGCACTACTCCCCGGCAACGGCGCCAAAATTTGACGTGATTGTCGCGGTCACAATCAAGTTTAATCCCAATAACAACTAATTAGCTAGCGGTAAGTGGGTATCGAACACAGGGAGTTTGTGGAATATGTGCTATCTCGATGTATGTCTAACTTCACTAAAGTAAACTAAATTGAAAGAAAAATAAATTTCAATGTTTGGGTTGATTGGTTTTAATTAACTAAATTAAACTAAATTAGATTACAAATCAAGGTTAAGTTTTGTAACAAGATAAGAGGATAGTGATCATCCCGAGTTTCAAGTTTTAAGGGACAACTAACGTTCATGTTTAACTGGAAAGAACCACATAGACATGGCTCATGTAAGATCAATTGTTTGTGATGAAAGGGAACTAAGTACTCGGATTCCTAGAACGCGAGGTTGTTACCCGATGACCAATCAACACATATCCAACCCTAATCCCTCCCATGATATCTCGATTGCCAACGGCACCAAGAACGTATGGTTTAGAACTATGATCAAACATACATCAACAATTTACAAACAACCAATCAAACACCATAATAAACTAACAACACATGCACAGTCTAATATTCCAGAAATTAAAGAACAAACATAATTGTCACAAATAAAACCTTACATCCGACGATCACCAAGCAAACCTAGCCGCTCATAGTGTTATGAACCATCATCACAATCGAACTTTTGTCCATTGGAATCAAAAACAAAGTCTTCATGTTTAGATCACTCAAGAACACCTTAGAACACCCCAAATTCGCCCTCTTAGGAGTTACAAAACGAATGGGAATGATTAGATGATGAAAAGGCACCATAAACAACCTTAAATGAGGTAGTTACAAGTTTCACGCTGGCCTCCACCGTAAATTACGGTACCACCGTAAGTTACGGTGGCTTAAAATGGTTTACGGTGGAGTTAAACTGAGTTACGGCATCAATTTTTGTCAGAGTCTACCGTAAATTACGGTACCACCGTAAGTTACGGTAGGCTTCAGCAATCAATTTTTGTTTTCTTCATAACTTTCTCGTTTCAACTCCGTTTTCTTCACCATTTTCGCCTACGTTCTCGTAATTTAATCCTCTTTCATGTTATCTTCTTAATTCTTCAATTCCAAAATTTTATTTTTTTCATTTATTCTCCGTCTTTCAATCTACAATCCAGTCGTGTCTATTCGAAGCTTTATTTCCATACTTTTAAGCTCTAAATGTACCTGAAACACAAGCAAACGTAGTTATCTAATTCAAGACAATTACATGATCAAATGAGGGATTCACTCGTCTTTTAACACACTTAAGGGTTGTCCCATGGACCACCCGTCAGAAATCCCACTAGTTTGATTTTTTTTTTATAACTAGTAACATGTTTTATAACCGTATTAAGTATATCAAAGATCTTTTAATATAAGAGAAAGTAATGTCAATACATAATTAGATTAACCTTATCTATTTTAATATAAACTCGTTAGACTATGTTTAGACTATGTCACATCTATTATATAACACTAACCAATAAACTCATACCATTTTTTAAAGCCACTGGCCCACTAGAAAAAAAAACTTGAATAAAGCAGGCCTTTAATAGATAATTAGGAAAAACAACTTAAATATATATTTAGGAATCTTTTCTATCACGTATAAATTCAACCTCACTCACATGTACAATCAATCAAATAATAGATAAAAATGTTTGGTACCTTATCAGAAGAGGCAGAAGTAATGGTGCCGGCGAGCAAAGCTTGGGCTCTCTATGGTACGCTTGAGCTCGCAAAGCTCGTCACAGGAAAAGTCGTTGAAGCGGTTGAAGTTGTTGAAGGTGACGGTGGGGTTGGTACCATTCTCAAGCTTACTTTTAACCCTGGTACGTCCGAAAAATATGAAGGAAACAAATGAAATGAAAGAAAAAAGAATTAATGTTATAGTTATATTTGTGTAGGGCTAGGTTTCTCTTATTGTAAAGAGAAGTTCACAAAGGTGGATAACATACATATGGTCAAAGAAACCGAAGTGATGGAAGGGGGGTTTCTTGATATGGGATTTAATCTTTATATTATACGGATTGAAATCAAAGAGAATCCAAAGGATGGTTCGGGCTCTTCGTGTCTTGTGAAATTAACACTTGAATACGACGTTAAGGAAGAGTTTGTGGCTAATGCTTCTCTGGTCACCAACAGGAATCTCCTTGGCATAATGAATGTTGCAAATGAACATCTTTTGAAATCAAATTAGCACCGGTAACATTTATTATCATACATGTATTGTCCTAATTAATAATAAACTCATACTGTATTACTTTTCTTTGTTAGCTTTAGTGTGGGGGCACTCATCTCCTTGGCTTTGATTTTTGAAATAGGGGAAGAATAGCTTGTTAGAAAAATATTACCATCAATGACTCACTAATGTTCTTGTGGTACCATAAAAGACATGTTTGTATGTAAACTCTACTTGGATGTAAGCTATGAGGTACATAGATTGTTCATGTTAATAAAACATATAGGACTATTGTTACATATGTATCTTGTCTTGCGTTATTTCCTTTTAACAAATCCATTATGGGACTAGCGAGTAGAGGTGCAAGACTCTTAGGTGAGAGGTCTTGGGGGTTTGACACAAAGTGGAAGCACAAAATAAACCGAGAATGCTTTCTCAAAGAAACTGAATTGAAAATTGAAGGCATATAACAATACATTATAACAATACATTCATAATACTTGTAAGGGGACTAGGGGTGGAATCACTAGTGATGGATTCCATCACTCCCACTATCCAATCAACTAATGCCATGTCATCAATCCAATTTCCATCACTAGTGATAGAAATGGACTAGGGGTGGAATCACTAGTGATGGAATTCCATCACTCCCTCCCAATTTTTTTAATTTTCATTTTAAAATTAGAAAATAAAAATAAAACACTAAATTAAAATTTTCATTAATTTTAAAACATACTAGTTCAATTTAACATACTATGAACATACAATTTAAAAAAAAAAAAAAACCTACTCCTCGAATTATACTAGGAACATACAATTTAAAAAAAAAAAAAAAAGAAAAACCTACTCCTCGTCGGAATCCGGAAACTCCAAACCTAGAGAACCTACTAGTTCGATTAAATCGTATCTCAACCGAAAGTGAGTTTCTTCGTTACGCAATTGTAAATGGATATCTTGTGGAACTTGAACTTGTGTAGGAGGATCCGGTACCCAATCCGGGGATATTGCACGTCCGTCGTGTTTGATCAACATATTGTGCAATATGATACACGCATACACTATGCTATGTATTGCTTTCTTGGTCATCGAACGAACCGGTCGGTGTAGTATACCCCATCTACCCTTTAAAACACCAAACGCCCTCTCAACATCTTTTCTTGCCGATTCTTGCAATTTTTTGAACGCCTTTTCTTTAGCCTCGACGGGAAATGAGGGAGCTTTCACAAAAACAGACCAAGACGGGTAGATACCATCCACAAGATAAAAGCCTCGTATGTAATGTCGACCGTTCACATAGAAAGGAGAGGAAGGTGCGGTACCATCCGTTACGCTTTGGAACAACGGCGACGTGTGCAACACATTGATGTCGTTGTTTGAACCTGGGACACCGAAATACGAATGCCAAATCCATAAATCATTCGACGCCACCGCTTCTAGTATGATGGTTGGTCTTTTGATGTCTCCCCTCACATACGCCCCTCGCAACTCTCTTGGACAATTTTTCCACTCGATATGTGTACAATCGATGCTACCGAGCATCCCGGGAAAATGCCATCTAGCCTCGTGTGCGGCATAAATACGAGAGATGTCGTGGCTCGTCGGTTTTCGTAAAAACTCGTTAGAATACAACTTAATAACCGCATTGCAAAAAAATTGCAAACACTCACGTGAAGTTCTTTCATACATAGCTAGGTATTCATCATATTGATCGGGTGGGTTACCTGTCGCTAGTTGGCGAATGGCGGACGTGCATTTTTGAATCGGCGTGAAACTTGGTTTGCCCCTCGCATCGTAACCTTCTTGAAACCATCCCTCGCTTGCCTCGATGTCTCCAACAATCTTTAAAAATAATTCTTTGGGTAAACGAAAACGATCTCTAAACGTTTCGGAATTGTATAGCGGGTTTTCCACAAAATAATCGTTCATCAAAACTTCGTTGGCACGTATACGATCACGGCCGACCATCTTCTTCTTTGGGCGGGACGACTCGGCATCAAGCTCGTTATACACCGACACAAAATAGTTTAGTGTGTCGTTGTCGGAAGACGACTCGGAATCGCTAGACATCGGAAACGTCGAGTCGGTAGGGAATTCCATTTGAGAAAGATATAAAAAATTGGGTGAAATGGGTGAAAATGGTTTAAAAGATATAGTTTAGTGTATGAAAAAATGGTTAAAATGTGGATATATATATAGATAAAATGGATTAATTTTTTTTTTTTTAAAAGTAACCGTTGAAACCAACGGTCATATCCAAACGTTCGATTTTTTCATTCTTCAACGCGTTATACACAGAACGCGTTAACAATATAACGCGTTATATTGTTGGTGGCGGCGGTGTAGCAAAAGCCCATCACTCGTGATGGGGGGCCGAACACGGACCACCCCGGGTCCTCTAATGAGAATAAAATAAATCTAAATGGATTTGTAAAAAAGTCATGATTAAAACCAAACTTGGGAAATAACATGGCAAGGCCCATGAAAGGCAAGGTGGTAAATTTAGCATGTGAAAACTTAATATGGTGAGGTCAAGACCAACTTCCTCATTCTCACCCTATACACCCTCATTCTAAATAGAAAACCGTGAAACGAACCTCGATCTCATGGTTGTGTGTTTCACCTTGTGGATTCACGATATCAAGTCAGTTTCTCAAGTGGGAATCGAAGGCAACCTGTTACATTACACTCCCTCACTAGTTTTTGAAGCATTTAATTTGAATGAGTAAACTGTCATTTACGTCCCTGTGGTTTGTTCACTTTTGTTAGTTCAAGCCAAATTTCAAAATTGTATCGTTTTCCTCCCTGACATTTTGGGAACGTACCATTTTCTGTCCAAAAAAATAACCACAGTTAAAAAATTCAGTTAGCTTAGGGGTAAAATTCGTTTGTTTCTAAGTAGTTGGTCACGGGTTCGATCCCGGCCAGCTGCAATTTTGACTGTGGTTACCCCTAACCTAACTGAATTTTTTAATTGAGGTTCTTTTTTTGGGCTGAAATGTCACGTTTCCAAAATGTCAGGGAGGAAAACGGTGCAATTTTGAAATTTGACCTGAAATGTCAAAAGTGAACAAACCATAAGGACGTAAATGACACTTAACTCAATTTGGATTAAGGTTTTCACATAGAAGAGGTGAGGATTGTGTAAAGGTTAACATTTTTTTTATGTTCGAAGCTTAAAAAGATGTTATATGTTGATTCTAATATATTTCCAACATAAAGGTTAGGATCTTGACATTGAAACGAGTCTTAATCTAAAGAACAGTCGCCATTGTTACGTTTTAGGGTTCCATGTACTTTTCTCCTGACCCTTTTCGTGTATGATTGGTGATGCGAAATGTGGCACATTTCACATGAATGGTTTTAGTTTTTGCCATGCACTTAGCGCGAAAAGTATCGCGAAATGCATAGTACACTAAATGTTACTAATTAATTAGCTAAATATTATAGTTGAGCGAAAGCTCTGTCCAAACAAAAGGTGAAAGCTTACATTTTGCATGGTTTATGGTGTGAAAATTTTATGTAATTTCATGTAAACTTTGATCATATTGAATAAGTGTTCAAGGTTCATCGTATACAGTAGGAAGTTAACATGTGTGGAGTTCTAAGACACCCTTTTTATAGGTTTTGGGTTGTGTGTATGCTTAAACATGATTTTTATGAAATGATTATGTTTAGGCATGATAAAATATCGTTAAACATATAGTGATAATTGATAGGAGATCACATTGGCACTGATTGAAGGCTACCTTACCCCTAAAGTTTAGCTTCCTATCAACCATGAATTATTTGTTTATGACCATTATGTTAATCTTCTATGACTTAAGGGGATACGGAGTGGGCGGCAAAGGGGTTCGGCAAAGTGCCTTTGCCGCTCGGGCACACCGCCGCCAACCTCCTTTGCCGCCCGGTGAAGATGGAGAAGCGGTGATGGGTTGCCGATGCGGGGAGTGGGAGGGTAGGAGAGAGAGGGGGTGTGTAGGGTGGGGTCCATGTCATCTCAACCAATCACACATTTTTTTCCTTTTATATTTTAAATAGTTTACCAATTCATGAAGTGTCTAACCATTGCCAACATTTTTCATTGAATGACATGACACACTCTCATTGGTTGATTTTAACTTTCAAGTGTTTAACCACTCCCTACACCCTAAGGGTGTAAGGGGCACTCACCTAAGAGGTGAGTCCCCTCTCTTACGCCCAACCAATCAACTAGTGCCACGTCAACTCCCCTCTTAAACTCCCCTAACACCCCATTTTGATAGCGGCACTCCCCTCTTAGGGGAGTTGGTTTTTTTTTTTTTTTTGTAAAATTATGCATGTTTATAAATTAAAAAAATATTAATAAAAATAAAAATTAAATAAAAGACATTTCATTAAATTAAAAAAAAACAACCTAGAAAAATAAAAAATACATTCAAACTAGAAAAATAAAAACTACATTCAAACTAGAAAAATATAAAACCAAACTACTCGTCGCCCGAACTCACTTCAAGGTGAGGCAGATCTAAACTTCCGAGATGCTCAACGAGATCGTGTTTTAGTCTCCAATGCGTGTCTTCGTCAATGAGCTCCGTATAAGCTGTATCATCGAAGACGGGTTCGACTGGAGGATCTTGAATATGTACCGGTGCTATCGCCCTTCCGTCGCCTTTTATAATCATGTTGTGTAAAATAAGGCACGTATACACGATGGACCTTATCTTTCTCACCGTTTTCGAACGCATTGGACGATTTAGTATTCCCCACTTCGCCTTTAACACACCAAACGCCCGTTCCACATCTTTTCTTGCGGCCTCGTGTTGCCTCTTGAACTTTTTTTTCATTCGGGTCGTGAGGATATGGAAAAGACTTCACAAACACGGACCAGGTAGGGTAGATCCCATCAGTAAGATAATACCCGCGTTTGTATAAGTGGTTGTTCACTTGAAATGGACAATTTGGCGCCGTTCCGTTTCGTTGAGTAAGAAATAATGGAGATTGTTGCAGCACGTTGATGTCGTTTTGTGAACCCGCCGGGCCACAAAAAGCATGCCAAATCCACAAATCTTGAGACGCCACCGCTTCTAACATAACCGTCGGGTATTGATGATCGCCTCTCATGTATTGTCCACGCAATTCTGTGGGGCACATTCTCCAGACGAAGTGTGTACAATCCAGACTACCCAACATACCAGGTAGGTGATGCCTCTCCTCATGAGCCTGATACAATAGCGCAACGTCGTGGCTCGTTGGTCTACGTAAGAATTCACCGGCATACCTTTTACAGAGCGTCTCGTAGAAATATTCAAGGCACTCACGAGAGGTCCTTTCAGACATATTTAAATACTCGTCGTTTTCGTCTGGTGGGTTACCGGTTGCAAGTTGTTTAAACGCCGAAGTAACCTTTTGCAACGGCGTGAAACTTTTCTTCATTCTCCCGTCTAAGCCTTCTTTAAACCACTCATCATACGCTTCCACGTCACTAACAATTTTTAGGAACAAAAACTTGGACATACGAAATCTGTGACGAAAAGTATCGTCATTAAATTTTGGATTTTCAACAAAATAATCGGCCATGAGTGTCTCATGGCCTCACTCACGATCTCGACGGACAACTTTTTTTTTACTAGACGATGCCGTGTCTAGCAGCTCCGCTTGTTGGATGAGATTTTGGAAGAAATTAAGCTACCATCGCTTGACGATGCATCTCCATCGTCGGGAAAGTCGGGTAGGGTAGAAAGAAACAGAAACTTGGAATCCATTTTGTGTTGTATTTGAAAGATTTGAGAGTTTGAGAGTGGTGGTGTGAGTTTGAGAGTGGTGGTGTTGTATTTAAAAAAATTGATTTAGGTTAGTTTATATTTATATTGTTTAAAAAAGTTGATTTTTTTTTTATAAATTTGACCGTTGAACAACGGTCCATTGTCGAAGATCGTGCCAAACCAAGCGGTGACTCCACACCGCTCCCCTTCACCGATTCGGGTCCCCGCTTTGATGGCGGCGATGTTCCCGATCGGTGACTAGGGTCACCGACGACCTCCCCGACTGGCGCCCCGTACACCCTAAGGGTGAGCGAGGCACTCCCCTCTTAGGGGAGTCCCCTCTCTTACACACACCCCATCAGGTTATGCCACGTCAACTCCCCTCTTAAACTCCCCTCACACCCTCAATTTGATGGCGGCACTACCCTTCTAGGGTACTTGTTTTTTTATTCAAAATAAATAAATAAATAAAGAAAGAAAAATAATTGATTGGTTGTTACAAGCTATGGGCCCACCATCTCCTCTCTTCTTGTGCGGTGACTCCTCCCCCAACCCCCTCCCCGATTTGGGTCCCCGCAGGGATGCCGGCGGTGTTCCCGCTCGGGGAATGGGGTCACCGATCCGCCCCCGCTGGTGCCCCGCTCACCCTAATATACTGGATATCCATGTTTTCCGCTACAATTGCATGACATTTATCAATTTAAGAACCATATCTTGATGATTTAACCCAACTATGGTTTTCCGGGTTTTGGGCCTTACATGGCACTTCAAACATCCACAAACACCCATTTCTCTTCCAAGGTTACACCATTTTCAAACATCATTTTAAGTATTTAAATAATATTATTAGTGGCGAATCCAAAAATTTTTTTAATGGAGTGTGGAATATTTTTAAAGATTTTAGGCACTTATAATGACAAAAAATTCGGTTTATATCGGGCCGTATTGGGTCGGTTCGGGTCGGGTCATGTAAAACAAAAGATTTTCAAGGTAAAATTTATATAATCATAAAAACACATCAAACGTCGTTACAAACATATTTAAAATGTCACCCAATGGGTTTTTATCTTTTAAAATCTATACAAACATCATTTAGAGCTACTTTTCTAAGCAAACATTTCTCTATATAACATATACAACTAATTTTTAACACTAAACACTTAAACAATCATCATCAGACTTCATAATTTTTAATTTTAAAATCAAGCCCTAGTTTTAATTGCTGATTCCTTGTAACTAACCATTTAAACACACCAAACTTTAACTAAAACAACAAAATCAACCAACTAAAGTTTCAAAAAACAACAAAACAACTAAAATATCAAACATTTTTAACAATTTTATTTCTTCTAAAAATCCAAATAAAACAAGAAAACAACAAAATAATCGAACCATACCCAGAAAGAGTGATGAAGATGTTGTTTTCGTGAGTTGGTGGCCATAATTTACTAATCTTCGGCGGAATCCGAAGTTGTTGATGCTGCCTGATGAAGACCTATTGTGCGCTGTTGTTGGTGTCATGGGCCTGGGATCACAAAACAAAGAGAGGGACGAGAGAAGGGGAAATGACAGTGGGTTGGGTTATTATATTTTAGTTCAAATTATATTATTAGTTGGGTTGGGCTTGAGTTATGGAGTGTTTATTAGGCTAAGGGTATGTTTGGCAAAACTAGCTGGTGGCTGGTAGCTGAAAGCTGGAAGCTGGTAGCTGTAGCTGGTAGCTAATAGCTGTAGCTTTTTAGATATATTTGGTGTTTGGTAGAGTAGCTGGAGCTTTTAATAAAATGTATAAAATTACCAAAATGGACATAACTAAAAATTTAGAAAGTTGGTGCATTAAAAAGTTTCTTATTTTGAGAGGTTAAAATAGTCATTTTTCCCTAAAAGCTTGTAGCTCCTTCTAAACGCTATTAGTAGTAGCGTTCAACCAAAAGCTTCAAGTTTCTAACCTAAAAGCTTAAAGCTACTTCAAACAAACAAAACTTTTTATTAAGTAGGAGCTTTTTCTTAAAAGATTAAAGCTAGAAGCTCCTAAAAGCTTCTAAAAGCTCCTAAAAGCTCCATGCCAAACATACCCTAAAGGTTAAGAGAAAGTTAATTGGGTTAAGTAAAAGTTATTTAGGTTGTATTTAAAAAAAAAAAATTCATGGGTGCGGTCGAGATTTTCTAAGGGGTGCGGACAAAAATTTTCAAGAGGTGCTGTCGAGATTTTAACAAAAAATTAGCACTTAATCTTTGTTTTTTTAAAGGATATGCCCGCCCACCTTGGCCATAAGGTGGGTACGCCTCGGAATATTATATAGTTATATACGTGTTTGTCTTGTTTGAAATTCCAGACAAAACCCGTTAAAAAATCAGATAGCATTTACATCGTGGTGTCCGGATTGTTTGCTACCATCTTAGCTGTCTGACATAATTAAGATGCTGCGATGCATATGCTCTAAAGGTTGTTGGGTACTTTTGGAGGGGAAGTTGATAACAAGAAATAGTGGATAACGAGGGATTAAACTAACAAATATTATACAAGTTAATTGTATTGTATTTGGTAAAAGACCAACATATACAACAAAGATATCTTCAAACAAAAGAGTCCGGACGAATTAGTATTACCCATGTTAATTATATATAACCCTTTAATATTTTAATGGATTAGAATCAAATACAAATGCTTCTTAAAATAAGAAGTGTACAAACGCTCCTTAAAAATAAACTCATTACACACACAAAAAAAAACCCACCTACTACCACCCAAAAACCTAACCCCACCCTCACCCACCTCACAAAAAAAAAAAAAAAAAAAAAAAAAAAAAATTCCCGAGGGGAGGGGGGTGTGGTTTACGTTTTTGGGTGGTGGTGGGGTGGGGATTAGGTTTTTTTAGGTTTTTGGGGGTGAGGGTGGAGGGGTGTGGTGGGGGTTAGGTTTGAGGTATTTTTTTTTTTGAGTTAATTGCCAAAATCGTCCCTGATGTTTGGGCAGATTTGTCATTTTCGTCCAAAATGACACTTTTGTACCAAATTGCCCCTAACGTTTGTAAGTTTTTGTCATTTTCATCCAAACCACTAACTTAGTTTATTTTTTCTGTTGAGTTGAGGATATTTGGATGAAACTAGCAAATATAAAACCATAGGGACGATTTTGGCAATTTACTCGAACTCTTTTAAATTTCTTTTATTTAATTAATTTTATTGCATATATAATAAAAAGAATATACATGCATATTTTATATGAAAATAATAATAGCTTTGTCACATAATTCTTATAAATTTTCATTCAACCACTAACTACGTTAATTTTTCTATTTAGGCGAAGGATGTTTATAAACTAAGACAGAAATTAATTTCTAATTTTTTATATAGATCAATTTATAAAAATAAAATCTACTTAAACCTCTAAATTTTATAAAACTAAAATGCTGGTGACCTTATTGAAAAAGGTCAAATAAAAAAAATCTTATCATATGTACCAATTTTGTAATTCATCTTTACTCTTTTAAATTCACTCCTAAAGAAAAACAGAAGCCAGTGCCCCCCACCCCCTCTATCAAACAACGTGTTACCAAACCTTAAAATTACCTACTGAAGGGGTATGGTCCCAAAAGGCCGCGCAATTCTTCCTCCAGATCACGCGCTGGACCATACTCCTTAATCAACTACATTCTGATCTCAACCTCGCGCGGGTAGAGCAATACTAGACAGCGTCGCGCGGGGTCTAAAGAGACCAAATCAACAACTTAGCATCCTGAAGTCAAGCCTCCAAGCGCTTGCGCAGGCCAATACCATGCGCAGCAACACTCACGCAAGGATGTGGCGTAAAGGCATCTTAAAAGTACAAAAGGTACAAATGGCAGACCAAAAGAGCCAATTCGCATCCTCCAGGCCCTGCTCAATCGTGCTCCACGATCATCCGACGTGCAGGGGACAAAAAGTACCCAAAGATACCTGCCCCACGACCCCCACTAGTACCATGTAATATTCACCGCTCCATTATCTTTACTCACAGCGAAAGACAGACGCAACAAGCATGGCCAACAACTCTCCCGCACCCGGGCGACAGGTAAGCCTAAAACTCAATCTTTACTTTCGAGCACTCCTAACAAGTCTAGTACTCCTACCACGCTCGCGCGCGGAGCAGCACTAGACTGGGGGACTTGATGGGGTACGGTAAACCCGACCCGAGCGGTCGGACTTCCCGTTACTTATTGCTTTTATATTAATTATTTATTATTGTTGCTACTAACCCAACCGCGAGGCCCAACGCGTTGTAGTTTACACTACTTTGGGTCGGGGCTTGTAGAGATAACCCCTAACTGGGCCTGGCCCATTGAGGTTAGGGGAGGCCCATATCCCCCTATATAAAGAGGTCTTCACCTCTTGATTAGGGCATGGCATATGGAGCCGCCACACTTTGGTTACTGGAAACAGGGGATTCTTTCCCCTACCAGTCATCTCTACAGCTCCACTTTCTTCCCTTCTCCATTGCAGATCTAGGTTCAAGAGGAAGAACAAGGTGTGATTCTTCACCCTCATGTAGAGCGCGGTCAAGTCATCCCGGCGGTGAACCCGTGTTTCTTCATTGGCGCCCACCGAGTATATGCTATACATTTGTTGATCACATCTTGTTCTATCCTCAGATCTTCAGATCTGTGTTCTTAGAGTCACACACCCGATCTTGTTCTTCACATGTTTTTACGAAATCTGTTCCCAGATCTGTTCGATGGGGGCTCAAAAGAAGGTTTGTGGATAAAAGGATTAGTGGTCCCTGCAGTTCATAAGCTTTTTACTTACAGGACCCATATGGGCTTTCTATCTTCAACAGCCAGATGAGCTTCTATCCAAGTTCGATGAGCAAATTTTGGAAAAAAAAAAGAGCCTTCAAATCTGGTACACAATATTTTTACTATTATAATAATAATGAAAAGAAGACACAATCGTTTCACAATCTTGTGTCCACATTATGAGGTGTCCATGCTACATTACATGAAGCAAAACTCACAAACACATTTTTCAAAAACAAAAAAAGAAAAAAAAAAGGGAAAAGAAAAGAGGAATATGCTTCTTTACAGCTGTAAACAACTAGAGAAATGTCTGACATGTAGGGTACACATTTTTGTCTTCATACGGAAAATGAGAGCATCATCTCTCTCTTCTCCATTACAAAGCATGAGCATCACATTTTTGTCCTTACCCTAAAAACACCTCTAAAGCAACCATATTTTCATGAATGGTTTTGGTTGAGTATCAGAATTATTTTACATACAATCCGTAGCTGCGCGAATAAGCCAAGCCTGCAGGTCCCGCTCCACCGCCGCACGAGTGCACTCCGTCTGCCGGACACAACTCGCCGTTGCGCGAGTGCACCCCGTGCTGCCGGTCCCACTCCGTCGTTGCGCGAGTGCATTCTGTCTGCCGGACACAACCCACCGCCGCGCGAGTACACCCCCACTAGCGGGTCACGCTCTGTCGCCGCGCTGGTTAGCTCCGCCGCGGACACGCTACTCACCCTGCGCATGGTAAACAAGCTCAACTGACATGCCTTACACACCGCGCGCGGTAAACAAGCTCCGCCACGGAGACGCTACTCACCCCGCGCACGCTGAACAAGCGCCACCAACACGCCTGGCACCTCGCGCGCAGTGAGCATGCTCCGCCATCTCATGCGCTGCAGACATGCTATCAACCCATGTTCTGGGAGAGGGTCTTACAAACTATTTACGTACTTCACTCATAATTTTAACGTGTACATAGAAGATTTTTATAAAACATTATCTTCAGTTTATTTATATATATTCAATTTTGATATTGACAATCTTTTTTAAGTCGTCAGCCATGACCTCAACTCCTGCGCGACCTATTAGCGCATGGGCTTAGTTCACCATAACGTACTCCGCGTGCAACCACCGGAGTGTTTGACCATCGCCGCGCAGCCTATTTCGAGGTTGGTATGTCGCATGTGGAAGTTGATAATTGCAAAGGAAGATTACAGCTTTAAGACTACTAACTACCTTATTCGAATGAGACAGATGATTACTTTTCATATTTGAAACCTTTTTGCCTACACAATTTCATATTTTTCAAGTTTGGTCCTTGACCTTTGAGTTAACTGCAACTTTCGGTTGACCCTATAGTGTTTAACACAACATCCACATTCCACAGTAGCCATGCTTGTGTTTTAAAAGCTATGCATGTCACTTAGAACCACACTTTTCTAGTGAACTAATTGACTTTTGGCACTAGATTTTTTTTTTTTTTTTAAATTGAATAAAGTATACATTACATCACGGATTTTTTTTTAAGCCACATACTTATAAGTGGGTTTAAAAAAAAAAGAGGCATGAACACAAGACTTCATCGCATATCACACATGCGTACGACCGTCATGATCAAGCAACCATGAGACTTACGTATCATGTACGAGATACTCTATATAGTTGTCATATTCGTTGCTAAACGGCATATACCTTTTAGTGCATTACGACTAGCATTATTTAACACGCCTTACTTCCTCCTTAAAAGGGGTGATTAAGAAAACCGTCGCGCACAACCGACAAACAACAACTCCTGCGTGGCAGCATCTCCGACGCACGAATCAGCTCTACCATTCGTTTGTGGGGGTTTAAAAGGGATAATTTGAACTTGT
Source organism: Helianthus annuus (assembly GCF_002127325.2). Classification (NCBI taxonomy): domain Eukaryota; kingdom Viridiplantae; phylum Streptophyta; class Magnoliopsida; order Asterales; family Asteraceae; genus Helianthus; species Helianthus annuus. The sequence continues at coordinate 162,940,491 of NC_035434.2, read as the reverse complement.
CTTTATTTAGCCCACATGTTTGCCTTTTAATATAAATCTTGCACCATAACTTCCAATTTATGGCTCAAACACATTATTACAAGCTACAACAGTTAGTGTACGACTTTCAAATATGCATTTGGGCACATATCATTTTAGCTAATATGAGGACAAGGTTCATACGTACTTTACTCTGAACACTTCAATCACTTAGCAAGGCATTGTTACACGCTTACCCCGATAAAACAAACCGGCTAATGTCTAGCAAGGGAAATTATTCAACAACACGGTTAGTAGTTCATCACCTTAACAACTACTAATCTTGCGATATTTGCGACGCATACTAGTATCATTGCTTAGTATTATTATTCAAGTTTAATGTTACTAATATTTTATTTAATAGCAATAAATTGAGAGACTAACATGGTGCAACACCATTTCGGGGGTCAAAATTGCTTTCACATTTTGCGAAATACGGATGCACGGAACAAACACCTCCTAAGGATGAAGTTTTGGTATAACGTTTTCCACATCACTCTTTATTGCAATTTACCATGTCAACTTATTTGCAGGATAAGCATTACATTCAATCGGTGAAACGCAGCGAGCGATCCTCACGCACACCGATGAGCACGTAAGTCGCCGGCTGGCGCATGCTCTTTTACTTATGAGCACGTAAGTTGCCGGCTGGCGCATGCTCTTTTACTTATGAGCACGTAAGTCGCCGGCTGGCGCATGCTCCATTACTTATGAGCACGTAAGTCGCCGGCTGGCGCATGCTCTTTTACTTATGAGCACGTAAGTCGCCGGCTGGCGCATGCTCCATTACTTATGAGCACGTAAGTCGCCGGCTGGCGCATGCTCTTTTACTTATGAGCACGTAAGTCGCCGGCTGGCGCATGCTCTTTTACTTATGAGCACGTAAGTCGCCGGCTGGCGCATGCTCCATTACTTATGAGCACGTAAGTCGCCGGCTGGCGCATGCTCTTTTACTTATGAGCACGTAAGTCGCCGGCTGGCGCATGCTCCATTACTTATGAGCACGTAAGTCGCCGGCTGGCGCATGCTCTTTTACTTATGAGCACGTAAGTCGCCGGCTGGCGCATGCTCCATTACTTATGAGCACGTAAGTCGCCGGCTGGCGCATGCTCTTTTACTTATGAGCACGTAAGTCGCCGGCTGGCGCATGCCCCTTTACATTGAGCACGTTAGTCGCCTCGCGCGCATACTCCTTTACTTACGAGCGTGTGTGTCGTCCGCACGCGCATGCTTAGCCATATATGAAAACGCTTACAAAACGTAAACTGTGCTACAAATGCACGCACCACTTTGGGTATACGCGAAAACGCGTTGGCTGAAATAAAGTTTCGTTTACTCTTTACAATCTTCAAGACAAGCCACGTCTCCTTGCTTCATGCCACATGGTTGTTATGTCACCCCAGAGTATTAACGCAGGCTCGGGTCTCCACTTCATTATTTATAACACAACTTTATGCCAATTCTCATTCGCGATAACCTGTTCAAAGTGGGTTAACACGTGCAACTATTGTAGACAGCAGTTTACAAAAGATTCAAACTCTATAAATATATACGCTTCACGGCTTAAGACACGCGCGCACCTTGCGCTAACCAACAGAAGTCACCCCATAGGGTGATTATTTTACAATAGCCACACGACTGTGTGCGCACCGCTAAAGCTGGGCCACACTCACCTGACAAAGGCAAACCGTCAGTCACAACATAATGATCGCCGTGTCAGCAGCCAACTCAAGGGTCACCATCAACGACAGTTGCACCAACCTGTCAGAATTTAAAATTCGAGAAATTTCTCGCCTAAATTTGCAGCGAAACTGCAAGTTGAAGCTAGCAAGGGTTGCGCCGCATGATTCAACAACCAATGATCATGCGCGCCAACTCTCAAAAGCGACAGGTATCAATTAACAAGCCTGGTAGCCGCGCCGTAGTAATCGACAAACACTTACACGCGCGCCGGCTACCATGACCGAACAAATGCTTTAAAGACCAACACATTTTCTTTTTTTCTGAGTCCAGAGCTCCAACCATTTACTTCACGCATGGAAGCAGCACTGGACTGGGGGGACTTGAAGGGGTATGGTCCCAAAAGGCCGCGCAATTCTTCCTCCAGATCACGCGCTGGACCATACTCCTTAATCAACTACATTCTGATCTCAACCTCGCGCGGGTAGAGCAATACTAGACAGCGTCGCGCGGGGTCTAAAGAGACCAAATCAACAACTTAGCATCCTGAAGTCAAGCCTCCAAGCGCTTGCGCAGGCCAATACCATGCGCAGCAACACTCACGCAAGGATGTGGCGTAAAGGCATCTTAAAAGTACAAAGGGTACAAATGGCAGACCAAAAGAGCCAATCCGCATCCTCCAGGCCCTGCTCAATCGTGCTCCACGATCATCCGACGTGCAGGGGACAAAAAGTACCCAAAGATACCTGCCCCACGACCCCCACTAGTACCATGTAATATTCACCGCTCCATTATCTTTACTCACAGCGAAAGACAGACGCAACAAGCATGGCCAACAACTCTCCCGCACCCGGGCGACAGGTAAGCCTAAAACTCAATCTTTACTTTCGAGCACTCCTAACAAGTCTAGTACTCCTACCACGCTCGCGCGCGGAGCAGCACTAGACTGGGGGACTTGATGGGGTACGGTAAACCCGACCCGAGCGGTCGGACTTCCCGTTACTTATTGCTTTTATATTAATTATTTATTATTGTTGCTACTAACCCAACCGCGAGGCCCAACGCGTTGTAGTTTACACTACTTTGGGTCGGGGCTTGTAGAGATAACCCCTAACTGGGCCTGGCCCATTGAGGTTAGGGGAGGCCCATATCCCCCTATATAAAGAGGTCTTCACCTCTTGATTAGGGCATGGCATATGGAGCCGCCACACTTTGGTTACTGGAAACAGGGGATTCTTTCCCCTACCAGTCATCTCTACAGCTCCACTTTCTTCCCTTCTCCATTGCAGATCTAGGTTCAAGAGGAAGAACAAGGTGTGATTCTTCACCCTCATGTAGAGCGCGGTCAAGTCATCCCGGCGGTGAACCCGTGTTTCTTCACCTACCAAATTATAATTATAATGCTATGAACCAAAAGTTTCTTTACTCAAGCCACTCAGAATAAGTATTAGTTAGTTACCCTCGTAATCTTAATTAAATAAATATTTTATTTCTACCAACATGTTTCCTAGGTGCTCAACACATATAAAAAATATGTAACATTTTACAATTTTTTTCTATCTCTACAACTGAAAAATACTAAAAGTTATAATCGATTGTTATGTGTTGCACATCAATGACGTTTTTGTTTTATAAAACCGATTTATATAAAGAAGCTGTAAATTAATTTCTGTTTTAATTTATAAAATTTAAAACAACCTTCACCTTAACAGAAAAAATAAACCGAGTTAGTGATTTGAATGAAAATTTATAAAAATTATGTGACAAAACTATTAATTTTTTTTTTCTGAAAAACTCCATGTATATTCTTTTTTATTATATATGTAACAAAAAATAATTAAATAAAAGAAATTAAAAAGGGTTTGAGTAAATTGCCAAAATCGTCCCTGTGGTTTTATATTTGCCAGTTTCATCCAAATATCATCAACTTAACAGAAAAATAAACTAAGTTAGTGGTTTGGATGAAAATGGCAAAAAGTTACAAACGTTAGGGGCAATTTGGTACAAAAGTGTCATTTTGGACGAAAATGGCAAACGTGCCGAAACCTCAGGGACGATTTTGGCAATTAACTCTTTTTTTTTTTTTTGCGGAGTGGGGGGTTTTGGTTTTTGGGTGGTGGTGGGGTGGGGTGGGGTGGGGGTGGGTGTTTAGGTTTTGGTGGTGGTGTAGTGGGTTTAGGTTTTAGGTTATTGGACACTTGTCACTCTATAAAGCCTTCTTACACTTCTTACTAGGGGTGTGCATGGGTCGGTTTTGACCAAAAACCATAACCATAGCCACGATGTCGGTTATTGGATAACCACAACGATAACCGATCGGTTATGGTGGTTATGGTTATTTGGTTTTGATGGTTGTGGCGGGTCGGTTATGGGTGGTTAACCGTGTATTTAGCTTAGCTAAAAATAGCTTTTTTTTTAACATGGAATAAATTGTTATTTCATATTTGTATATATTAGTATATTACATAGTACTAACGAATACATATAATCTATAATATTAATACCAATTTTTATCGAATATTCAAATAAAGTGATATGATACATTCCATAAATTCAAATAAACATTCAAACAAAACCACAAAATGATATGATAAAAATCTTCAGTCAAAAACATCTGATATTAAAAATAAGGTGGAAAGTCCTAAATCCTACAAAGATTTATTACATGTCGGTTCGGTTTGGTTATGGTGGGTATGAAAAAAATGATAACCATAACCAACACGCTACTTTCGGTTTTCAAAAAAATCATTAACCGACCCACCGGTATTTTATTTAGTTCGGTTTTGTCGGTTAATTCGGTTATGGTTCGGTTAATTCGGTTTTTTGCACACCCTACTTCTTACAATTAGGAGTCTTTGTATAATAACTTAACCCATATTTTAATATATCAGAAAGCAATGGCATTTCAAATGAAGAGGGTCAGTTTTTATTAAAAAAAAACTAAACACTATCCACTTGAGTAAAGACTCATTAAATTAGACCGCTTTACTAGGGATAAAAACTGATGTGCACAAATGCAACATATAAATTACATCAATTGTGGCATAAAATTAACCATTTTTTAGTACTAATGTTGGAAAAAGTGTGCTTTTGTCTTCCTTTTGCATTTTCAGGATTAAATGAGCTCAAATGATCAAAAGAAGCAAAAAGACAGTCAAATCTAACATAAATACAAGAAAAGGAACAAACGTGGCATGCCCGACCTCCCGACAGCATCTTCCCAAAGCAAAACAAGAAGACAGAAGACTGAACACGCCCCGTGCCCAGTGAGCACGGGGGCGTGCCCAAGTGTCAGCAGAAAAGACAAAGTGGTAGAAGCTTCTATTGCCCACCACGGGGACGTGCTCAGCGGACACGGGGGCGTGGTCAACTGTTGCAGACGCATTTAATGAAATTGCGAATTGCAATTAATGAAGAGAGAGAGTCGGATGGACACGGGGCCGTGCCCGAGCTTCTATTCAGCCTATAAATAGGAGTGCTTGGAGCTCTTGCAACTCATCCCTTGGCACACCACCTCTCTCACACTTCACCCACCACTCACCACCATCACAACACCATCATCCATCATCCACCACCATCATCCATTGTCCATCATAGAGTGTGTGAGTCGTCTCGGGATCCAAGATTGATCGTAAGAGTTCTTGACAATCAAAGGCCATGTTTGCCTAAGTCTCTTACATCACTTGGTGAAGACAAGTGTTTAGTGTAATACTTTTTATTTTTAATCTATTGCACTTTTTAATTGGTTTTGTATTAATGACTTTAATTACTAGTTTCTTATGTTGAAGGTGGTTCTTCCTTATCGTTTGTCCGTGGTGTCTTGGCTTTGTTTTACTGTCTATATAAAATAAAAGATTTTCACCATTCATATCTCCACGGTCTATATGGAGGTATGTTGGCTACCTGGTCGGGGGTTAAGGGAACGGTTTGATAAGAGTCTTGCCATTGTTCAGTGTATAAATCCTGCAAAGGACCTGGGTCAAATTTAGTAGGACCTCATTCAATACCCAACGGTATTGGATGGCGGGGGTCCAAACTCTTTGATCCCCTCATAAGTTAAACTACTATTAAAACTTTAACCCGGCTACTTAGGACTGTATCCCTGCTGACTCAGACTACTTAGCCGAGGGTAACGTCACCTTCAAAAGAGGGGCCTACCACATTATGCATTAATAACTTAATTAATTATCTTTTAATAATCCGACCCTTTAGGATTGTATCCTTGCTGACTCAAACTACTAGGTTGAGGGTAACGTCACCTTCAAAAGAGGGGCCTACTACAATAACTAAGATAATCTCTTAAACAAGTGCAAAAGTGCGAAAATAATCAAAGGTTACACTACACACGAGTCGGATCCAAGTGATTCATCTTGTCTGTCTGTTTTTATTTTTATTTTATTTTTCAGCATTTTAGTTAGTTTTAGTTTTCTAGTTTAAAAATCTTTTTCTAACATTTTGATTTGATTAGACGTTGAGGATAAACTGGTACTAAAAACTCTTGTGTCCTTGGACGACCTCGGTATCTTACCAACACTATACTACGTCCACGATGGGTGCACTTGCCCATATGTGTGTTTAGTGTTAGTGAATATCGTGTTTATAAATTTAAAACTTGGCTAAAAAGTGTAAAAATGGCTTAAAATATATACCTAAAACATATACACACTGACACGCATCAAAAACCAAACCCGAATTTGACTGTAAACCCAAAATCTAAAACATATATATCAGAAAGCATGGACATTTCAAATGAAGAGGGTTAGTTTTTATTTAAAAAAAAAAAACTAAACACTATCCACTTGAATAAAGACTCATTAAATTAGACTACTTTACTTGGGATGAAAACCAAACTCGAATTTGAGTGTAAACCCAAAATCTAAAACATAGGACAAGTATCCGGGAATAAGACCGGTATTGCAATAGTTTGGGAGTATAGGACGTATATTGTATTAGGTAATACCTAAACCAATTAGTTGATCACTCGAAACATACATTCCCGTTTTATTTTTCTTTTCTTAATTTGTTCTTAGGTTATAAAATAATCTACTAATTCACTAACTTTTAGTTTTTATTTTTCTAAATTTCTTAAGTAGAAAAATCATATAGAAACTAAAATAGTAAGAAATGTATTTAGAAAATTCAACGGATAATTTAAACAAACTAACATGTATAATCAACTAGTATTAAGCACTCACACGTTGCGGCGGGGCCAACACCAATGCGACACTACTGTCAGCGACCACCAACATTAAAGTTGCGGTGTGTTGATGCGAAGAAACTAAACCAAAACGTAAAACATATAAAAAATAACTAAGTCGATTTAGAACCTGCGCTTTAGGATGAACCTGTCAAACGGGAAAAAAATAAACGATGTAGAAACGTTTAACCAGAAACGCACGTTGCACTTTGTTAACTCGCTAATTTAGAACGGAACGTAAAATGAAAATTTTGCGAAAAAAGAAAAGCATAGAGGACCAAATTGAAAGTAAAAATGTTATGAGGTTAAATTGCAAAAAGATGAAAAGTTTTGGGGTTAAAAGTAAAAAAGTGTAATAGTTTTGGGTTAAAAGTAAAGATGAAAAGTTTTGAGGTTAAACTAAAAAAATTCAAATAGTTTTGGATTAAAAGTAATGGATCAAATAGTTTTCGGAGTTAAATTCTTGGTTGGTCCCTGTGGTTTGCAAAAATATCATACTTGGTCCTAGTGGTTTACTAATTACACGCTTGGTCCTAAAAGTTGTCAAAAAATGAACTCGGTTGGTCCCTTGACCTAACCTCTGTTAAATTTCTCAGTTAACTATGTGTGAAATGACTTTTGGGACCACGCGTGTAATTAGTAAACCACTAGGACCAAGTATGAAATATTTGCAAACTACAGGGACCAACCAAGCACTTAACTCTAGTTTTCGGATAAAAGTAAAAAAAAATAATTTAAAAAAAAACCCCATAAAGCATAAGCTAAAACACCTTTAGGCCATGTTTAGTCATAAAGCCCCTTGTAGGGCGTTATGCGACAAATGGCGGATTGTGTAAGAGAGGGGCTTTATATAACTTGAGTGTGTAGTGGGGTTGTATATGTATGAGCTTATATATATATATATATATATATATATATATATATATACATATATATATATGTATGTATGTATATATATATATAGGGTAAGGTTCATGCGAGAACCACCCTTATTGTGAGAACCGCGAGAACCAATGTGAACACAAAATAAAATCTAAAAAAAATAAAAAAAGCACTCAAATTTTTTTTTTATTTTTTTAATATTTTTTAAGCAAAAATCGGTATATTTAGTTACCACAAAAAAAACCCTTTTTTTTCGAGTAATAGTTATCCATGCACATGTGCATATGTATCATTACTTCAACAAATTCCGTAATACGTTATTAGTTATAGACAATTGCACTTTAATTTACAATACCATCTGTAATACACTACTTTTTACATTACCAATATTCAAAATGCACATGTGCATCATTAGGTATAAACATGAAATAACATGTTTTGGTACAAAAAGTTTGTGATTTTGAATGGAGAAGTAGGCCCATATACATGTTTTTTGGTTAGTTATATCTAGTCGTTGATGGTTTGGCTATAGTTGTTACTTTATGATGTAATATGATGATTGGATGGTATAAATGGTGTTGATATACATGTAATAAAGTGAAAATATTGGTAATGGTATTGTATTATTGATGGTAGGAGGTAATGATATTGTATTATGGATGTTAGGAGATAATAATAGTGTATTATGGATGGAATGATAGATGAAAGGGAAAGTGTATTCAAAGTAGTGTAACAAAACAACTTTACTGACTTTTTTTTAAATATTAATTTTTAAATTTTTATTTAACTCATATTTTTTAAAAGTTTTCATATATTGTTTATAAAGACACTTTCTCAAATAGTATTTTGATTATATTTTTTTATTGTACATCTTTACAAATAAATAATAACATTTTTTCTTATAAAAAATAATAAAAAAAGTTTTGAACTTTCTTTTTGAAAAAAAGTCTATATTATGTTTTTTCTTCGTCTAGTTTGTATTTTTAAGGTCTTACTTTTATATTTTTTAATAATGACGTGTTTATAAAATAATTAACATTTTTTATTTATCAAAAAGTAAAAAAAAAATTCCTTTAAAATAGCGTTTACAGCCCATCTATGTAAGTGAACAAATAAACAATACATACTAAAATTATTTTATCAAACTATAAATTAACAATCTATATAAATTCAAATTTAATTAGTGTAAAGAATATGTTATAAATTAACAATCTATATAAATTCAAATTTAATTAGTGTAAAGAATATATTATAAACAAGTTAAAACCAGTTTAAGACTTGGATCGAAGTGAACACTTTTCTAAAGCAAAACAAATGGATAGGGTTGATTCACAAATATTTTTCTCTTCTTCATTTAAAAAATATATCAAACTGGTTGATTTCAAAAATATATGTGGATTTTTTTGTAATCAAAAGTAGGTCATTTGAAACCAAAAGTCACGTAAAAGCATAAACTTAATTACGAATAATCATCGGTTTTCGACCACGCATCAGATACCCACTTCAAGTAGTTCCAAAATAAAAAAACATTTTAAAATATTTAAAATAATAAATATAAGACATTTAAAATACAAGCTTGACGATGAAAAAAAATATAATGTTGATGACTTTTTTCAAAAATAAAATTCAAAACTTTTTTATTATTGTTTTTATACGAAAAACGTTATTAGTAATTTGTAAAGATGTTCAATAAAAGAAAACATAATCAAAATACTATTTGAGAAAGTGTAAGAGATATCTGAAAACCTTTTAAAAAATATGGTTTTTTAAATAAACATAAAAATAAACATTTTTTTAAAAAAACGTCTATAATATATTTTTACACTTTTGAATTTGTTTTGTAACAAAAAAGAATACTTTAAAAAATATGACTTGTTTAGGGGGTAAATATGACAAGTTTAAATGTGATTTTATGGAAAGGGGGTATAAAAAGTAACAAGTGGGGGTACGTTTAGTAGCCCCCTAGTGTAAATGAAAGTGTAATTGACTAATATTTGTAATGAATTACGGAATTTGTCAAACAAATGGTACATATGCACATGTGCATGGATAACTGTTACTCGATTTTTTTTTATTTTTTTCTTAACAAAATATAGCGATTTTTCCAAAAAAAATAATAAAAAAAATTTTTTGGGTGTTTTTTAGATTTTTTTAGGAATTACTGTTTGTGTTCACACTAGTTCTCGCGGTTCTCGCAATAAAGGGTGGTTCCTAACGGATCATTCTCCTATATATATATATATATGTATATATATGTATATGTGTGTGAGTGGGGAATGAACGATCACGCCGTAAAATGCATCGCGAGAGGGAAAAAATTACTCCATAGCGCCCGCCGTAATGGTGTTGGCGTTGCTATGAGGGCGCTATGCCCTATTTTACCTTGTGATGACACCCCACTACCAAACTACGAAGAGTCTTATGCCAAAACATGTTAAAAACTATAGTATTAGGTAATGCTTACCCAATGCCCAACGGATAATCAATAGACAAATGCTCCACACGTATAAAACACGGGTTACAATCAAGTATGGAACTTAGGTTACTTGTAGTTAATTATCTCAGTGTTATCCATATCCCTGTGTGTGCTGTTCTTTCGCATTATACTCGTACTATTCTTCCAGTCCACTAGAAAAATACATAAAAAACCAAAAAAAGTCCACTAGAAAAATACATAAAAAAACCAAAAAAAAAAGTGAGTAGAAATGCCGGCCCTCAATATATAATTAGGGAAAACAATGAAATAATCAGGGAATCTTTTAGAAACAAAATAAATAATTAGGGAAAACAATGAAATAATCAGGGAATCTTTTAGAAACAAAATATGTACAATAAATTTGGCACAATGCATGTAAGCTTTTTCATGTATAAATTCAGCCTAAGATGTGCATTTAATCAAAACCATCAATAAAAAAAAATGTTCGGAACCTTATCAGAAGAGGCAGAAGTAAAGGTGCCGGCAAGCAAAGCTTGGGCTCTCTTTGGCACTCTCGAGCTCGCAAAGCTTGTCGACGGGAAAATCTTTGAAGCGGTTGACGTTATTGAAGGTGACGGTGGAGCCGGTACCATTCTCAAGCTTACCTTCAAGCCTGGTATGTCTCATCATATACAAAAATATATAAATTTTAGCCAAATAAATGAAAAATAAGATGGTATATATGGTTTTACATGTTCAGGGTTAGGATTCTCGTATTGCAAAGAGAAGTTCACAAAGGTCGATCATGCAAGTATGGTTAAAGAAAGCCAAGTAGTGGAAGGTGGGATTCTTGATATCGGATTAAACTTATATCGGATGAGGGTTGAGATCAAAGAGAACCCAAAAGATGGGTTGGGCTCAACATGTGTTATGAAACTAACAATCGAATATGACATTAAGGAAGAGTTTGCTGCCAATGCTTCTCTTGTCACCACCGAGCCTCTACTTGCCATCATGAGCGTTGCAAACGAGCATCTTTTGAAATCTAATTAGCACGGGAAATGTTTATTATCATATTATTATTATGATAGTGTTATTAATTATTATTAAGAATAAACTTGTATTACCGAATTGAAAAATAAGTTGTATTAATCTTTGTTGAGATTAACTAATAGAAACTCTTTTTGAAACTAACTACTAGTATAGTTAACAACTCTCAACAACTCAAACTTGGGAGACCTCAGAGTTATTTATGGAATCCAAACATATAAAACAAAGATATCTTCAAAGAAAAGAGTTGAGGCGAATTAGAATAGTGTGATTAATTGTGAGTTGTTTTTTAATTGGTTTGTTTAAAAAGTCTTATACGAGTAACATGTTTATACTGAATGTTAAATATATTTAAAATCCTTTAATATAATAGAAAGCAATGTCATTATAATGAAGAGGCTTAAGTTTTGTTAAAAAAAGAGTAAATTGTCATTTTAGTCCCTGAAATTTGGTCTAAATTGCAATTTTAGTCCAAATAGTTTTTTTCTCCTATGTGTCTTTTACTTTTCTATTTTCTTGCCATTTTGATCAAATTGACTGAGTCAGTCTAAAAATCTGGTTATAAACAGGGGTATTTTTGGCATAACTGTTGTGTAGTGATAATCAAGGGTAGTTTACCACATTATTTATAAATCTCATAATAATTTAATGCCAAAAATACCCCTGGTTATAATCTTATTTTTAGACTAAGTTAGGCAATGTGATCAAAATGACAAAAAAAAAAAAAAAAAAAGTCAGGGACTTAGAGGAGAAAAAAACTATTTGGACTAAAATAACAATTTAGACAAAAATCCAGGAACTAAAATAGCAATTTACTCTTAAAAAAAATAAGAAACATTGTTCACTTTAATAAAGACTCATTAGACTACATCACATCTATTATATAACATTTTTAAGAATAGGAATTCTTCCTAAGGATGAAAACCAAACTCGAATTTGACACTAAACTCGAAATCTGAGAAATATGAGACGGGTATTCGGGAATGGGATCGGACGCGTTAGTTTAGTAGTGTAGGACGGATAATCTATTAGGTGATATGTTGACCTGATTAGTTGATTACCTAAAACATACATTCCCGATTTATTTTTCTTTATTTAATTTGTTCTTGGGTAACTAAATAATCTACTAATTCACTACTTTTTAGTGTTTACATTTTTTAATGCCTTAAGTAATAAAACTATATGAAAATTAAAATAGTAAGAAATGTATTTAGAAAACCTAACGAATAATTTAAACAAACTAACGAGTATAACCAATGTTTACCCAATGCTAAACGAATAATCAACTGAGAAATACTGGACATATGTAAAAACACATATTACAATCAGGTATATAAAACCAAGATTATTAATACTTATCTAAGTGTAACAGTGTTATCCATATCCCTGTATGTTTTATTCGCATTGAACTCGTACTATTCTCCAAGTCCACTAGAAAAATACATGAAAAATAAAATAAAAGGCCGGCCCTCAATAAATAATTAGGGAAAATATAATGAAATAATCTGGGAATCTCTTAGAGCGTGTTTGGGATTTGCTTATTCAACTCCAAATAAAAACAAAATACGTACAATAAATTTGGCACATTACATGAAACTTTTTTTTTCATGTATAAAATCAGCCTAAGATGTGCATTCAATCAAAACCATCAATAAAAAAAATGTTCGGAACCTTATCAGAAGAGGCAGAAGTGAAGGTGCCGGCAAGCAAAGCTTGGGCTCTCTTTAGCTCTCTTGAGCTTGGAAACCTTCCCATCGGAAAAATCTTTGAAGGAATTGACATCGTTGAAGGTGATGGAGGGCCGGGTACCATTCTTAAGCTTACCTTCAAGCCCGGTACGTCTCATCATTCACAAATAGAGCTGCAAACGAACCGAACGAACACGGACAGGACCTTGTTCGTGTTCATTTGTTAAGAATTGTATGTGTTCACGAACTATTCATGAACACTTACCGAACGAGATTTTATGTTCGTGTTGGTTTGTTAAGGAAATGAATTTGTTCGTGTCCGTTTGTGTTTGTTTGTTAATTTTAGGCAATGAACGGAAACGAACGTTGATGAACACAAATGAACACAAACTAATGTTCATGAACACAAATGGAAATAAACGAACACCAACAAGCGTTCATGAACATGATATATAATACACTCACACTTATTAAATATTTAATTTATCGGAATTTTGAAATATTTAGATAAAATATACAAAACAAAAAAACACTAATGAACTATTGAACACAATTGAACGTGTTACCAAACGTCCACAAACATAAATGAACGAACACGGCATCTGTTCATGTTCGTTCATTTAACTAAACGAACGAAATTTCTTGATTGTGTTCGTTTGTTTAATAAACAAACAAACAGACTTCCCACCGAACGGTTCACAAATTGTTCGCCGAATGTTTGGTTCGTTTGCAGCCCTATTCACAAAAGATAAATTTTAGCGAAATAAAAGAAAAATAAGATGGTATATATGGTTTTACATGTTTAGGGTTAGGATTCTCATATTGCAAAGAGAAGTTCACAAAGGTTGATCATGCAAATATGGTTAAAGAAAGCCAAGTAGTTGAAGGAGGGATTCTTGATTTCGGATTAAATTTATATCGGATAAGGGTTGAGATCAAAGAGAACCCAAAAGACGGGTCGGGCTCAACAAGTGTTATGAAACTAACAATCGAATATGACATTAAGGAAGACTTTGCTGCTAATGCTTCTTTTATCACCACCGAGCCACTCCTTGCCATCATGAACGTTGCAAAGGAGCATCTTTTGAAATCTAATTAACACGGGAAATGTTTATTATCATATTATTATTATGATAGTGTTATTAATAAGAATAAACTCGTATTACTTTTATGTACTTTTCTGAACACTTTTTTTTTTTGGTCTTGAATTGCTAATAATTTCCACAGAAGGATACACTTAATTGAATAACACCATGAGTCTCGCTAGAAGGAGAGGTTGTGGATTCTTCTTGTAACCACCATCCAGCGTGAGAATAAGTATTTTTTTTTTGAGAGAGTGATTCCTAATTGAGAGTAGTGAGTATGGAATGATGTCACCTTGATGAAGTGTAGCATTAATAAACGGAATGGTGGGAGATGATTTGGGAGAGATGCCACTATCATAATATCTATTTGGACCCCCACTCTGTTGACCGTTAGCGGTGACAGAGGAGGGTGCGCGTCCGCGGTCTGCTATTGGCCACATGTCGCTTCCAGGATGTCCTTCTGGTCTCTTCTGTGTTAACCACTAATGGAGGTTGAGAGGAGTGTGAGTCTGCAGGACGTGATTGGTTGGATGTCGCTATCGAATGTACTTCTTGTCTCCCCTGGGATAATCGCTAGTGGAGATCCATAGTACAATGGCTCGAAGGACATCGTTGGCCACACGTCGCTTTCATAATCTCCTTTTTTATCCTCAGTGATGGCGCATCCGACGTGACAGGTGGGCCCCGTGGATGATTTGTCTTGGTCAGTTGTCCGGGCTGTGGTTTGAGTTTGGGCCTTCCCCGGACCTGCGGGAGATCCGGGCCCATCTCTCTTCACATACATAAGAGTATTAAATAACTATAACATGTGAAGAGTAGTGGCAGCCAAATAACTTTGGTTTGGTGTTGAGACTATAAGCTATAAGCTTCCTTCAAAAGGTATCTATACCAAGCAATGAGTTCAAGAAAGGTGCCAGCCAAAACCCAAAAACCCTTTGTTGGATAAACTGGTAGAAAAATAACTCTTTTTGAAATTAACCACTAGTATATTTATGATGGAAGCATGCTTAACAACTCTCAAGAACTCAAACTGCCCCAACTAATTAGAGTTATTAGAATTTAACATTTAATAGGTGTTTTCAGTTAACTAATTCAAAAATGATGATCATCTCTCTTTTGGAAGCTAGTTCATGGCCATGAGTGAAAAAAAATAGACCAGGTGCTAAGTGTAAAATGAAATTTTGCAAAACCTAAACAGAAGAAGACATCCATGCATGTCTAAAAAAAGGCATCACCAATTCACAATGACAAAATGGGAGAAACTCATTTCCTAATCTGTTCAAGCTACAAGTTTCACCCGTGCAGTGTCGCGGGGAAAATGTGGTTATAATAATATTGTTTGATCGGGTATCGGTTCGTTAGTGGTACAACCCAAAAGGATATCGACAGATCTTTTACATTGATCGACAACCACAAAAAGGTATAGCGATACCTGTTTCGACGATACCACTACCTGGTATTGGTTTAGTTTGTAGCGGTACTCATCAAAAACCATATTAAAGAATACCGATACTGATACTACATGTACAAGTACCGATGTTGTTTAATTGATATCGGTTAGGTTTGTTACCACACTAGTATTCGGTGTAGTTACTATACCAGAAAAATATTTTAGTTCGGATATAACTCCGTTTTCAATAAAGTTTATACAAGAACGTTGAGAAACAAATATAATCATTAAATGGACTATTGGTGTATATTATATATACAATAACGTAGGGGTGTACATGGGTTGGTTTTTATTCAAAACCATAACCATAACGAAAATATCGGTTAAAGAGATAAAAAAAACTCTTTGCTTAGGTCTATTAGCTAATTGGCCATAAAATGATTAAAATCAAGTTAAAGATTTACTTGTTTAGGTCTATTAGCTAATGGGCCATAAATAAAATGATTCATATCAAGTTACAGATTTACTTCTTTAGGTCGATTTGCGAATGGGCCATACAATGATTAAAATCATGTTATAGATTTACTTGAAAGGTCTATAGCTAATGGGCCACTTAAGTCTTGGACAAGTTTTGGTTTAATATCCCACTAACACCTGCATAAACCTTATATCAACAACAAATCCACATAAAAGTTTGACCAAATTTTGTTACCTTTTTATTCTCTAGCATATTGTGAATCAAACATGCATTGTTGCTTGAAAGTTTCTATTTCAAGCTTTTTCAAGAACTTAGATGTTTATTCTTGTAAGAAGTATATGTGCAATGCAATCCTTAGGACTCATGTTATCATATTTAATCTACGGTTACAAAGTCCTTACAAGTTACAATGTTTAGCTTTTTTGCATTTTGCCATATTCTCTTGGCATAAAACATGTTTTATATAGCATTTTGAAGAAATTCGAATACACGCGTGTGTGTATTATATGGTTAAGTTATGTCAAACACTAAAATCATAATCGAACCATAATTTTTAGTTAATCGGTTATGGCTTAACCGAATTGTTGATTAACTGTTCGGTTCGATTAAGTAACTGTTCGTGTGTGGCAGCGTTTTTTACAAGGGACTCAAGAAGCAAAAAAAGACTTTAGGGACTCAAGATGCCTCCGGCTAGGACGATCAAGAACGCAAATTGCATTTAACTCTTGTCATAAAATATTTTTTACTATTATTTTATTTAAATAAGAGATTTTATTATTGACTTATTTTGCAAACAGTTATATAAAATAGATCCAAGGAAGTGTGTGAGCGAGAGAATTGGGGGACAATGAAGACTCTAGCGGCACCTTCATCTCTACGATGCTAAATTCCATCAATAACCTCACGTAACGTATCGCACTCGATTCTTCATAAATAATAATAATAATAATAATAATAATAATAATAATAATAATAATAATAATAATAATAATAATAATGCCCAAATCACTATCAATCTTCACCTTAGGGATCCAGATAAAAAAGTTTATTTTTTAGACTGAAGTGGCAAAAATGAACTAAAAGGTCGACTACTCGACCGTCGTCAGCCCCTTTGCTCTCCCCAGATGCGCGAAAACCTGACCTCCACCTGCCCGAAGGTGGAATAATCGGTAAAAGTCGAACCGACGCCACCCGTATTCGCTCTTCAGCTGGATGCCGCAGAAAGTAACGAGAAGAGTATGAATTGAACCTATGTCACAAAAAACTCAATTCTTTCTCCAACCACTCCACCACTAACTCATTATCAACTATTATTTTAGATAACATATATTATTTAGGGCTGACAAATTGTGTCTTATCGGGTTTAACAGATCTCTGACGACGCATATAACACAAATATTAAATATGAATACAACTCATTTAACTACTTGATATCTCATGTTTATAACACAGTTTTATGTTACATGTACAAAAAAATGATGGATCATAAACTCATAATTGACCTATATATTAAAAACAGTAAGGAATGAACAGTAATAAAATATATTAAAAACAGAATGGAATTAATAATAATAAAAATAGAACTGAATGAATGGTATCGGGTACCGGTGCCGGTATTGAATTTACCAAACCAGGCGTATTTTCAGTACCGGTTCGGCACCGGTATTTATCGGTTTTAACCCTCAAATACCGGTGCCGTAATAGTACCGACCGGTACCGTACAAGGTATATTCGGTACCGGTACCCACTTTTGGGGATCTCGATTACGGTATTTTCGGTACCGGTTGGTACCGAGCTCATCAAATCCTGTAGCAACATAGCAATGCAAGTAATTGCACCGTTTAGATCACTTTTCATACACACAGTAAGTAAAATGTATTTCATTTGAATGAGGTTTTATATACACAAAAACTTATTTTGCTTTATTTTTTATCCTTTTCTGTAATGAATACATTGTAGCATATAAAATTAACTTGGATATTTAGATTATTGATGAGCAATTGTATCAAATCCTGTAATCAAACCGGTATCGTATCGGTACCAAATTTATTATACCAAATTATTTTCGGTATTGTACCGAGCATTTTCGGTACTGGTACCTAATTTCGATGATTTTCTGGATCGGTACTTTCGTTGCCGTTATCGGTACTAAGCTCATCCATATTTTAACGTGTCAGCACCGTAATAACTGAACTGAAAACAACCGAATTTCCAACGTGTAGGACGTGTGGGTCCTATTATTATATATTAGATTATTTAAAATCGTTTTTTAAGACGGAGTGACTATCCTTTTCACGACATTTTTATTTATGTTTTGAGATTCGGTATCTGCTTGCCGTTACTGACACGAGTTTTGCAGTTATTGGGTCCCCGCCGCAACGCGCGGGCGGAAAATCAACTAGTTTTATTTATTTCTAAAATAGTAAAAAAAAATTCAATAAAAGTGTTTTTTCCCTAATATTATTGTTGACTTTATGTAACAACTAGGTTTGCGACCCGTCGCAATGCGACGGGGATTCCTTAATTATTACTAAGTAAATCTAGGATCCACACGTTATGTTAAATCTGTCAAACGGGGAAAACATAGACGATGTAAAAACGTTCACCCACACACGCACATTGCATCGTGTTAACTCGTAAAATTTATAACGAAACGTAAAAACGTTAAACCAAAGACGCACATTGCGATGTGTTAAGTCACAAAATTTAGAACCAAGCATAAAGCGAAAAATTTGTGGAAAATGAAAACTATAAAGGATCAAAGTTGAAAGTAAAAAAAGTTATGAGAATATATTACAAAAGATAAAAAGTTTTGGGTTAAAAGTAAAAAAACAAATAGTTTTGGGTTAAAAGTAATTTATGAAATACTTTTGGGTGAAAAGTTAAAAAAATAAATGTTTTTTGGAAAACCCCCAAAACCAACGTTACGACAACCATATGCATAACCATTTTTTCTTTGAAACCCCCCCAAAGCACACCCCACGTTGCGGCGGGGCGTAAAACAGTGTGTCAAATAGTACTAATGTCACACAACCGTCATCGACCACCAACATTGACTCGACTTGGAATATGCGTGTTGCGACGAACCTGGCAAACATGGAAAAATAGAGGGAAAAACGTTAAACCACACATGCACGTTGCGTTATATTAACTCAAAAAATTTAGAAATATACGTAAAACGAAAATTTACGAAAGGTGAAAAGTATAAGTGACAAAAGTTGCGAAGTTAAATTGAAAATAATGAAAAGTTTTGTGTTAAAGTTAAAAAACAAATTATGTAGGGTTAAAATTGAAAAAGGTAAAAAACTTTTGGTTAAAAGTAAGAATTCAACTTTTATTTTTTAGAAAACTCCCATAATGTACAAATTGCTATGCACAAAAAACTTGCAAACTTATATATGGAATAATTACACCTATAAATTATTAAAAGAAAATATCCATCAAAGTGTGAGCGAGAGAATTGGGGAAGATGAAGACTCTAGCAGCACCTCTACGATGCTCAATTCCATCAATAACCTCACGTATTCGATTCTTCATCAACAATAATAATGGCCGAATCACCACCACTTGCACAACCAATCGCCACCTCCTTTCTCTCTCCAAATCCTCCTCCACCAATCGCCGCCCCATGGCTTCATCCACTCAATCTCCTTCACAGGTACCTCTTCATACACTTCTTAACTAGCCTTTTAATTTCCTTTTCTCGCTCATTTAGATCATTAATTTGACTTCCACATGATTAATTCAACTACCTATATAACTAAATCTCATACTGTGTGATAGATACGTATGTTATACTATAGCTCTCGTTTGTTTCTACAGGAATAAATGTGTTCGCCAACTGTTCATGAACACTAACTGAAGTAGATTTTCTCTTCGTGCTAGTTCATTTAGGAAATCTAACTAGATATTCTGTTCGTGTTAATTCATTAAGGAAATGAATGTGTTCCTTTTCTTTTGTGTTTGTTGGTCCAGTACAGTCGCTTTACTATAAAAAATACGACTGTTAAATTATTTAACAGTTTATATTAAATTTTGAACACAAACAAATTAACACAATCAGGCGTTAATGAACAAACACAAACAAGTATATATATTAAATTTTGAATAAAAGACGGTGGTCCTCGAGAAGACAACGTTGACTATGTAGGTGGCATGGTTGTAAAACAAGGTTTCCAAGGCCGAGTACTCCCCGAGTAGTCGCTACAAGGAAGGTTGCCGAGACGACTTTCTTCAACTCCGACTAATTACTCGGAATCGATCAAATGCGGTCAACATCGGCCAAAATCGGATCTAGTAGGTCAACTCGTGCCGAGTTTGACTTAAAATAAAATAAAATAAAACATAATTTATATG
Organism: Helianthus annuus; assembly: GCF_002127325.2. Classification (NCBI taxonomy): domain Eukaryota; kingdom Viridiplantae; phylum Streptophyta; class Magnoliopsida; order Asterales; family Asteraceae; genus Helianthus; species Helianthus annuus. The sequence continues at coordinate 162,920,251 of NC_035434.2, read as the reverse complement.
CCTATCATATTAAAGAATGAATATCAATTTCACGTATTTTGTTATAAATCTTAGTAAATTTATGTTATTTGACATATATTTAATTTCCGAAAACTAATTTCTTTATAATTTGGCATGTCCGAGTACTCCCCATGTACTCTCCGCCTAGGCCGAGTACTCTCAACTCCCTGGTCGACCGACTAGGGAGCGCCTAGCGACTTTTGCAACCATGGTAGGTGGCGATGAGAAACTTCTCAAGGCTGAAATTTGAGAATGTTGTGAACCCTAAATTGTTACAAGGCATGTAATGTATATAAGAAGAATCCCATATTAGTTAAGAAAACTATGAAACCCAAATGAATGGACCTCCTTTTACCACGTGTTACACTTTTTGCAGACGTGTTACGTGTAACCCCCCAGAGACAGCCACATGTTACGTGTAACAGCTTTTGCAGACTTTCAACGTTTTCTGAAAAAAACAAAAAGTGTAACACGACCAATTTCAACTTTGTAACTCACATGGATTTTCTTTCTATCCCCCCCCCCCCCCCTATATATATTATATGTTGTTGGTGGGAATTTTGATGTATTTAAATAAGATATAAAAATTAAAAACTCTGATGAACTATCAAACACAAACGAACACGTTACTGAACGCTCACGAATATAAAGAATTAACGCGGTCTCTATTTATGTTCGTTCATTTAGCTAAAAGAACGAATTTTTTTGTTCGTGTGCGTTCATTTATTAAACAAATGAACACAAATGAACTTCCCACCGAACAATTCATGAGCTGTTCGCTGAACGTTCAGTTCGTTTGCAGCCCTGTAGCCCTGTAACTGAATATATAAGGCTCTAATAGAAAGTTGTTTCAGTTTTAATCTCCTTTAGCTAAGTTTGTGGATATGATTAAGAAGTGCACCTTTTATACCTAAATACAAGGTTGGAGAACTCGCTAGTCGCTAGCGGGTCGGTGAGGTAGGGACTAGCGACTACTCGGGATTACTCGGGATTAATCGGATCGGATTTTTTATGTATAACTTTAAGTTTTTATACATATATACATATATTTTTATATGTAATTTTTTTAAGTGGACAAGTTTTGACCGGAATCTGGGAGGTTTTGGCCGGAATATGTGTTTTTTTCCGATTTTTTCCTATTTTTTCCGATTTTTTTTGTTTTTTCCCGATTTTTTCCGATTTTTCCCGACCGACTAGTCGCGATTAGGGCCGACTAGGCCGACTAGCGATTTTTTTACTGACTAGCTGAAAATTACTCAGTTGATGGGCGACTAGCGACTAGTCAGCGATTAATCGCCGACTAGTCGCGATTTTTGCAACCATGCCTAAATATGATTGTATATGTTCGCTTTTAATAGAGTGCTTCATTTGAGGATGCTGCTACTGATGTGTTTCAAATCATTAAAGATCATCAGGTACTCCTATGACACAATGTACCGCGTGTACGAGTTTTGTTTGTATCAATTCATTGAAATACATACAAATACGTATGTCTGCGTGTTTGAAATAATGACATGTGTTCTATTTGTTACTGTAGGAGAAGGCTGCTAGACTGCCGCCCGTCGAAGAAGTCAAAACTATCCTTCATTACGGCGTTCGTGGCATTCTTTCCACTTTTTCTCAGGTTGTTTACAGTTTCCGTTATTAGTCATAAACGTCGCATAACTTATAGAATAGGGTCTTTTGCATACTTATGACATTTGAGTTCACTTTGCAGAAGTATGATGGTTACCCGTCAGGATCAATGGTTGACTTTGCATGCGACGCCTCCGGATCTCCCATATTAGCAGTCAGCAGTTTGGCAGTTCATACCAAGGTTTTCAAGCACGAGTTTGTATCGTCATATAAACGTTTAACCAAGAGATGTTATCTTATAGAGTAAAATGCGATTTCGTCCTTCAGGTTTGGCCGGTTTTGCGACTTTCGTCCAAAGGTTTGTTTATCTCCATCCGGATCCAAAAGGTTTGAAATCTTGCCATTTTCATCCGGCTCGTTAACTCCATCCATTTTTCTCAGTTAAGTCAGGGGTGTTTTCGTTTTTTATGTTAACTTAAAGGGCAGTTTGGTCCTTTTCACTTTGTGTACAAGCATTTAGCATAATGTATAGATATTCAAAATACCCTTACTAAATAAAAAAGACGAAAATACCCCTAACTTAACGGAGAAAAATGGAGGGAATTAACGATCCGGATGAAAATGGCATGATTTCAAACCTTTTGGATCCAGATGCGAAAAAACAAACTTTTTAGACGAAAGTCGCAAAACTGGCCAAACCTCAGGGACGAAAAGCGCACTTTACTCTATCTTATAAGATACTTCAGCTTAATATTCTCCCTTTATAGGACCTTCTTGCTAATTCTAAATGCTCATTGCTTCTGGCAAAAGACCCGGAGGATAGAACCGATTTGGTCATAACTGTACATGGTGATGCGGTCCCTGTAAGCAAGCTTAGTTTTTGTTATATTTTCTTTGACTCACATATTATAATGGTCAATGATTCATGTGTTTTGATCATTTTCAAAAGGTTCCTATGGAGGATAGAGATGCTATACGTACTGCATATTTGGCTAGACATCCTGAGGCATTCTGGGTAAAATATTTAATAATTTGATGGCGGTTATAACCCATTTACTTGTAACGGGGTTGATTCTCTTTATGTTTTATCTCTAGAAGACCTGTAAAATATTAAAAGAGTAAATTGTCATTTTCGTCCCTGAGGCTTGGTCACTTTTGCGACTTTCATCCAAAGGTTTGCTTTTCCGCATCTGGGTCCTCGTAGTTTTAAAATCTTGACATTTTCGTCTCAGAGGTTTGGCAATTTATTGCAACTTGAGGTTTGGCCCTTGAGGGACGAAAATGAGAAGATTTTAAAACCACGAGGACCCAGATGCTAAAAAAACAAACCTTTGGATGAAAGTTGCAAAAATGGCCAAACCTCATGGACGAAAATGACAATTTACACAAGGAATGATAAATGGCAAAGTTATCTTACCGAGTTGAAACATAATGTTTTTTTTTTTTTAATTTTTTATATTTGTTTGTAGTTGGTTGATTACGAACATGTATCTTTATAATGATGCAATTCTTTAAAAGAAAAACACTACGGTTTATAATTTATTATTTAATTATTTCTATGTGACATTTATAATGATGCCAAAGGGTTGGTTATGGTGAAGGTTGACTTTGGTGACTTCCAATTTCTTCGCATTGAGCCAAAGGTTGTGCGATTCGTCTCTGGTGTTGCTACTGCTTTGTTAGGGTCAGGAGGTTGGTCTATTTAAAATTCACCGTTCATTTTTTTTCATATCAATAGGGATATGTTTCATCTGAGAGTGTGTGTTTTGCAGCAACTTATCGTCAACGAGCAAACGAGCTGTTTCTAATTGCTAAACGTTAAATGTTTCCAATTTTTTGCCCTAGTTTCTAATTAAAACAATTTATGATTTTTATATACTTACTCTTGAATTGTCATTTTTTTTCTCGTTAGAGTTCACGAAGGAGGAGTTTGCAGCAGCAAAGGTGGATCCGATCTATCAATTCTCCAAGCCTGTAACGGTATGACTCCACTATTGATGTCTTAATTTTCTTTATTTTTTATACTAGTTTCATTTGCGTTTAATTAACGTATTATGTAACACTGTAGTCTCACATGAATAAAGACCACCAAGAAGATACAAAACTCATGGTTCAAGGCTCCACGTCAGTTCCGGTAAGGCATTATCTTGACTTTCCGTCTTTACTAAAAGGAAAACCGAAGTGTATCTTATTACCGTCGTTTGCTTTTACTGTTTTACAGGTGGACTTTGCATATATGGTGGATCTTGATAGCCTTGGGTTCAATGTAAAGGTGATGTTGATTATTTTCGTTCACATGGAATTCAGTCAAGTAGTCAATTTAAACTTAAGAAAAAATCACGTGAGTTCGGTAGATGCTAATTGTGATTCTTAACGTTTTCGTTTACGTTTTTATTTCAGGCTGGCTATCAAGGGACAAACTTTAAGCTTCGGATTCCGTTCCCTAAGCGCGCAGAAAATAGAAAGTGAGTAAAGGGGGCCAGATGGGCGGGTCGGGTAACATGTTGCCAATGGGTTTTTTCCGCTCTAAAACTTGTAAATAATTAACAAACTTGATATGATTATAACAATATAATAAAAATTACTAACCTAAATCTTTGGAAACGGTTCAAGAGGTTGTTTCCTTTAAAAATATAAGAGTTAATTACTGTTTTCGTCCCTGTGGTTTGTCAAAAATCACTATTTCAGTCCATTAGTTTAAAAATTGCGATTTCAGTCCCTGTGGTTTCACTTTCGTAATCATTTCAGTCCACCTCGTAACCATTTCAGTCCCTGTACTTAACAGAATAATGGATTGAAATGGTTACGAAAGTGAAACCACAGGGACTGAAATCGCAATTTTTAAACTAATGGACTGAAATAGTGATTTTTGACAAACCACACGGACGAAAACAGTAATTAACTCAAAATATAAAATTTGAACAACTTCTAACCAGTTATTCCTTTTCACTGTATGTCTAAATTTTTTAATCTGGTCCATTAAGATCAAACACAAAACGGGTCGAAATTGTCACCGCTAAAATTGAGTCTCAAAATTTGTTCTGACATGTGGCGTTTCATGTTGTTATCCAACTTTTGTAGGGACGTGAAGACACTTATAGTTGAAATGCTTCAAGCTGCCAAGTCTCGAGTTAATTAACGAGTTTCGACTAGAAGACACGTTTCTTAAACCATATGCGTCAAGTTAAACGTTAATCCACTAATACATCATGTTCATTTGTCACTTGCAATGTTCATCTTATGATCTCGTTTGATATGATTATGGGTCCATAGATGCATGAATATAGGACCTATAATGTACATATTACAGAAAATGATTCAAAATCGTTGGTGTCTTTTATTATCGTGTCAATTAAGATCCGTGTCATCCTTTTTAGATTTGTCCTCTGGGAAATAAAAGGTGTATATTTAGTTAAATTTGGTTGTTTGCTAACCTTTACCTGAATGTATAGCTGTCGGTTTGGGTTTTGTTTTATCTCAAATAGGCAAGTGAAACAGGCCAAACGGGCTGAAAATCAAGCGTTGATCCGACCTGGCCTGGGTGGTGATATAAAATGTTTTTTTTAACCCAGACCGTATGACAAGACTTGTTGTGTAACGGGCTGGCTCGGATTTATTATAAGCATCTTTAATGAACTGATTCGATAGTGGTTGTGAAAGTTGCAGGATCATAGGAAGGATCAGAAACTGTCTTTTCTTGGAATATGTGAATGCGTACGAGCTAATGAATGCGATTGTGAATGTGTAACAGACGAGTAGAGAAATTGCACTTGAAAAACATTTATGTTGCTGTCGTACACCTTTGAGCCTGTCTACTCCCTTTAATAAAAAATAAATAAATAATTAAACGAATGGAAAATTTTGTCATTGACTTTACAGATTAGAAAATGTAATCTTATCACTTTGATATACAAATTCTAGTGAAAATGTTTGGAAATGGGTTTGGAATGATGGATTTCACATTACACAACGTTCACAGCACAAGAAGACAAGAAAAAACAATTCGGGCGATCCAAGGTTTAGGTCGCTGGATCAACGTTGGATTGGCTTGTGAGCTATTTCCTTGTTTTTAGTGTTGTGTTTATAAATTAAGGCATTTCTCAATCATTTTCACTACCCCTTTCACCTTAAACACTCTCATATACATATCTAATAGTTATTTCTCTAATTCCCTTGATATTAGGAACGGGAAACTTTGTACCGAATACCGGTACCATACCAGTATTGACCGGACATATACAGTACGGTATTCAGTATTGAATTTAACTCAGTTTTGGTATGGGTACGGTACCAAATACTGGTACCATACCAGTATTAACTGAACATATACATTACATCTTATCTTGAGATTAGTGAAACGAAAAAATGTGATCACTATCTTGATATATGGAGACGTTGTAGATTAGTGCTACAACTTCCAATCTTTCCATTCTTGTGTTATAATTGTTTAGTGAACACTACCATTAAATTAATGAGAAGTTGTGGTTACGATTATTACATCTTATCTTGAGATTAGTCAAACGAAGAATGTGATCACTATCTTAATATAAGGAGACGTATAAGATGATCACTACCTTTGTCTAGTGAAACGCTTAGTGTATCAATGATCTCTTCCTTTAAAGAGAAACTAGTAAAGCACTTCTCGATAGGAGAATCTAAGAGAGAAAATAGAATGGATTAATTAAAATCTTACTTAACCTCTATAATATAATACTTTTATTAATTTATAGGTTAATGAATTATTAAACGGTCATTGTTTATACATCATACCATCCAATATGATATAATTTGACAATATTTAAAGCAAAAAAGAAATGAAATTCTATTTGAAAATAATAATTAACATAGAAAATAGAGAAAAATGCAATTTACGTCCCTGTGGTATATCTCAAACATCAACTTGAGCCCCTAAAAATAAATTTTTGCATTTTGAGCCCCTGTGGTATTAATTTCATAACAGTATGAGTCCCTGCCGTCAGTCTTCCGTCAGTTTGACCGTTTGCCAGTTGTGAAAAGTCCATAATACCCCCCACCCTTTAATATCTACACTTAAAGCAGACCAGTTTCATGATCATCATCAACAGTCGCTCCCAACTCCCAATATCATCATCATCAACAGCTCTCCTCTCCCAACTCCCCAGATCATCATCATCATCTTCATCGAAGAGATCAACTTCATCTTCATTGAACAGATCAGTTCATCTTCATCATCTTCATCGAACATCGAACGGATCATCTTCATCTTCATCGAACAGATCAGGTTCATCTTCATCCTCATATTGGTCATTCGATGTGTTTATGTGTTTATATTGTGAAAAAACAGAGGGTTGATTCTGGGTTTGATTTTGGGTTGATTTTGGGTTGATTTTGGGTTACATTCGATGAAAAACAGAGGGTAAAAAACAGATTTTGGGTTTGATTTTGGGTTGATTTTGGTTTGATTCTGGGTTTGATTTTGGGTTTGATTTTGAATGTGTTTATATTGTGAAAAAACAGAGGGTTGATTCTGGGTTGATTTTGGGTCACATTCGATGAAAAACAGAGGGTGAAAAACAAAGGGTGAAAAACAGATTTTGGGTTTGATTTTGGGTTGATTCTGGGTTTGAATGTTGGGTTTGATTTTGAATGTGTTTATATTGTAGAAAACAGAGGGTGAAAAACATAGGGTTGATTTTCGGTGAAAAACAGAGGGTTTGATTCGATGATTTGGGTTCCTCATATTAAGAACTGATCGGATCAGTTTCGGATTGAATGTGTTCCTTATTTTGATTTTTGTTTTTTGTTTGATTCGATGATAACAGTTATTTGGGTATTTTGGTTTTGATTTGATGATTTGAATGTGTTATTTGGGGGTTTGAATGTGTTTTTGTTTTGATTCTTGTGGGTTTTGATTCTTGTGGGTTTAGGGTATCCTCATCTGAATGTGTTTTGGTTTTTGATGCTGGTTTGAATGTTTTTGTTGTATCGAATCAGTTTCGGATTGAATGTGTTCCTCGTTTGAATGTGTTTTGGTTTTGATGCTGGTTTGAATGTTTTTGTTGTATCGGATCAGTTTCGGATTGAATGTGTTCCTCGTTTGAATGTGTTCCTCGTTTGAATGTGTTTTGGTTTTGATTCTGGTTTGAATGTTTTTGTTGTATCAGATTAGTTTTGGATTGAATGTGTTCCTCATTTGAATGTGTTTTGTTGTACAGAATGGCTGCGGACGTAAAGATACTATGCAAAACAGCAACTACGAAGGCGAGAACACTTGACAACCTCCTAGAAGATGGCGCGGTGCACATAAGGAAGTGATTGATATGAATGAATACAACCCCAGTGGCAGATACATAATTAGCGAGCTCTGGAATTTCATATCTACTACTTGGGTTATATTCATTCATATGAATGAATATAACCCCAGTGGCAGATATGTAATTAGCGAGCTCTGGAATTACATATCTACCACTTGGGTTATATTCATTCATATGAATGAATATAACCCCAGTGGCAGATATGTAATTAGCGAGCTCTGGAATTTCATATCTGCCACTGGGGTTATATTCATTCATATCTGCTACATTCCGAAGTGCACCCGTCAGTAAAGATCCACAATTGCTTGTGGATCTTTGACGTTTTGTCTCTGTATTGTATGTTTCGGTCTTTTGTTATCGAGTCTGTACGTTACGGTCTTTTGTTGTCGAGAATTTTATTATGAATGAATATAACCCAATTGCTTGTGGATCTTTGATATATATAGGATACATTTAATTATTATATTGCATTTATTTAAAAAGAGTTAATTATTAGATTGCATTTTTTTTAAAAATAAAAGAGTTAATTTAATTTGAATTATTAGATTTCTTAAGAAAAAAGCAAAAAATGAATTTAGGGGCTCAGGTTGATATTTAACTCATACCATAGGGACGCAAAGTGTTATTAATATATGTCAAAAGACGGTCTTACCCCTGCCTCAAACAGTCAAACTGACGGCAGGGACTCAAAGTGTTATGAATTTATAAGGTCAGGGGCTCAAACATCCAAAAATTTAATTTAGGGGCTCAGGTTGATGTTTAGGACATACCACAGGGACGCAAATTGCATTTTTCTCTAGAAAATATACAAAAGTGGTTCAATGTACTTAGTATACCTTTAATGCTTTATTCAAAGTACCAAACCTTTTCGTTCCTCTCAATAAACAATTTTTATGTAAATATGATTTTTATACTATCCTTAAAACTTCCCCTGTAAACTACCCCACTTTCCAACAAAATACAAACCGTTTGTCAAAATCTTCCTTCTTAATATGTCCCATTTTTAATACATCTCCAATTTAAGTTATCCAAACTTGTTTAGACTCACTTTACATATATACGCACCTACACGTTTTCAACTATGTTTGATACCTCAAATTATTTTAGACAACGAACTCCCTTGCAAATTTACCTTGTCGTTCTCCAAAGTTTCGTACTTTTCAAACCGTTTCAAAATTTCCAAGTCTCAATTTTGCCAAAACTTTTTCAAATCTTCCTCTTGAATAAATTTTGGGACGAAATTTTCTAAAGGAGGGGAGACTGTAACGCCCTGCGTTTTCATACTTTCCATATTTAGAAACCATTGCTTGAAATTCTATTTTTTTGGAAATCTTGTATTCCTTGTAATCGTATTTCGTTGTATCGTTGTAAAATCCGAGACTATGACCCTAATGAAATGAATCTTTTATGCATCGTTTATACATGTTTATACATTAATACGTGCACTCGTTTGATACATGGTTCGTAATTCGTATAAACGTAAGCTTAACTCGTAAACAATGATCATGTATTCGTAATCCTTAAATCTTCATACATTTAAACACTTAGTTATTCGATTATAAGATTAAGTTGTATGTTTTTTTTCACTTGATCATACCAAACTATAAACCATACATAGTTGTTACATTTCATGTGTTATACACACCTATGTTTCCATGGGTTTTCCCTGAAAAACCAGAGCCTGGAATGTTGCCAAAATGGCTCCAAAGTGGACTGATTTTTCTGTTCTTATTTCAAACTTTGATAAACTTGTTTAAACTTGAGGAAACTCATCTCAAACCTATGTCCTTATGCTTATAACCACTTCTATGGTTAGTTAGGCTTAAAAACAAAGTTGAGACATTCAAAATCAGAGGTATAAACCTCACAAACTTTCTGTTTTGTTTAAGGGTTTTAACCCACAAGTGATGCTCAAGTTCAAGACTTGATGATTGTGTGATTTAGGATTAGCTTGGGCTAACCTACTTAAATATCCGCACATTGCTTGATGTTTTCTCATAGATTAGTTGTTCATATTCTATTGTTTCTTGTAAGTTCATGACCCTCCTTGTTGTTCATAACAACAAGTGTAGTGGTGAACAATAGAGGTACCTAAATGGAAGCTTTGTTCTTCCTACCTCATGTATCAATTTCATGATACTTAGAGGTGCCTAAATGAAGACTTTAATCTTCTACCTCATGCTTGACCTATATAACTATATGAACATTATATAATACTATTATATTATCCAAATAATCGAACATTTGATGATGAATTAGTGTTCATATGTCAAGGTACTAGGTTATATCATCTTAAACCTTGATAAGTTGTCACGATTCTAATGGAACCTTGTTCCATGAAAACATTTAAACTCCTTGGAGTTTCCTAGTGTCAAGAACAAGTATCATATGTGCTAGATGACTATTTTCATATGCTTACTTTCATGTCCTTAAGCTTCGAATCCCTAAACCATATGTAAACCCCTCTTAAACTCCAAATCGAACATACTCAACACTCTAATCTCAACAACTCCGTCACATTGGATAATCGGAAAGCATATGCAACTTTGTGAGTATACTCGAATTCCCCTCTTTACGTTTACCACTTTTTGGGGTGTAACATGTTTACTTACCAAAACTTACACATGAACATTTTGCTTAAATGCATAAACATTCCTATAACATGCTTGTATACGTGATTGCTTGATACTTTAAACTTGGGTTAATTACATCTTGTGTTAGACTTATCATTAACTTCGTACGAGCCTATCCATGACATATATAGCGCTATAGGATTAACGCACCGCCCGTAGACTTGTGGTTATGTCATGAGCATATTACGTTTCATCATTGGTTTGATATGTTAGACACATGCCGAATTTAAGGTTTATCTTGTATCACTTGCTTGCTATGAGGAATTGTTTAATCATCTTTTTATGCTATGTACCTATCAAAATTGTATACTCGCCATTTCTAATCTGTAAATAATTAACACACCTGATATGATATAAAAAAATTACCAACCTAAATCTTTGGAAACGGTTCAAGAAGTTTTTTTTTACTTTAAAAATATAAAATTTGAACAACTTCTAACCAGTTATTCCTTTTCACTCTATGTCTAAATTTTTTAATCTAGTCCGTTAAGATCAAACACAAAACGGGTCGACATTGTCACCGCTAAAATTGAGTCTCAAAATTTGTTCTGACATGTGGCGTTTCATGTTGTTATCCAACTTTTGTAGGGACGTGAAGACACTTATAGTTGAAATGCTTCAAGCTGCCAAGTCTCGAGTCAATTAACGAGTTTCGACTAGAAGACACGTTTCTTAAACCATATGCATCAAGTTAAACGTTAATCCACTAATACATCATGTTCATTTGTCACTTGCAATGTTCATCTTATGATCTGGTTTGAGATGATTATGGGTCCATAGATGCATGAATATAGGACCTATGATGTACATATTACAAAATGATTCAAAATCGTTGGTGTCTTTTATTATCGTGTCAACTAAGATCCGTGTCATCCTTTTTAGACTTGTCTTGTTGGAAATAAAAGGTGTCTATTTAGTTAAATTTGGTTGTTTGCTAACCTTTACCTGTATGTATAGCTGTCGGTTTGGGTTTTGTTTTATCTCAAATAGGCAAGTGAAACAGGCCAAACGGGCTGAAAATCATGCGTTGATCCAACCTGGCCTGGGCGGTGATAGAAAATGTTTTTTTTAACCCAGACCGTTTGACAAAACTTGTTGTGTAACGGGCTGGCTCGGATTCATTATAAGCATCTTTAATGAACTGATTCGATAGTGGTTATGAAAGTTGCAGGATCATAGGAAGGATCAGAAGCTGTCTTTTCTGGGAATATGTGAATGCGTACGAGCTAATGAATGCGATTTTGAATGTGTAACAGACGAGTAAAGAAATTGAATTCAATAAACATTTATGTTGCTTTCGTACACCTTTGAGCCTGTCTACTCCATTTAATAAAAAATAAGTAAATAACTATACGAATGGAAAATTTTGTCATTGACTTTACAGATTAGAAAAGGTAATCATATCACTTTAATATACAAATTCTAGTGAAAATGTATGGAAATGGGTTTGGAATGATGGATTTCACATTACACAACGTTCACAACACAAGAAGACAAGAAAAAACAATTCGGGCGATCCAAGGTTTAGGTCGCTGGATCAACGTTGGATTGGCTTGTGAGCTATTTCCTTGTTTTTAGTGTTGTGTTTATAAATTGAGGCATTTCTCAATCATTTTCACTACCCCTTTTACCTTAAACACTCTCATATACATATCTAATAGTTATTTCTCTAATTCCTTTGATATAAGGAACGGGAAACTTCGTATCGAATACCGGTACCATACCAGTATTGACCAGACATATACAGTACGGTATTCAGTATTGAACTTAACTCAGTTTTGGTATGGGTACGGTACCAAATACTGACCAGTATTGACTGAACATATACATTACATCTTATCTTATGTTGAGATTAGTGAAACGAAAAATGTGATCACTATCTTGATATTGGGAGACGTTGTAGATTAGTGCTACAACTTCCAATCTTTCCATTCTTGTGTTATAATTGTTTGGTGAACACTACCATTAAATTAATGAGAAGTTGTGGTTACGATTATTACATCTTATCTTGAGATTAGTCAAACGAAGATTGTGATCACTATCTTGATATAAGGAGATGTATAAGATGATTTGTCTAGTGAAACGCTTAGTGTACCAGTGATCTCTTCCTTTAAAGAGAAACTAGTAAAGCACTTCTCGATTGGAGAATTTAGGAGAGAAGATAGAATGGATTAATTAAAAATCTTACTATTCCCCCCCCCCCCCCTACTTAACCTCTATAATATAATACTTTTATTAATTTATAGGTTAATGAATTATTAAAGAGTCATTGTTTATACATCATACCATATATAATTTGACAATATTTAAAGCAAAAAAGAAATGAAATTCCATTTGAAATTAATAATTAACATAGAAAATATACAAAAGTGGTTCAAAAAGCATGACAAGATTATACAGAACATCAATCTGAATCACTCTCCATGCTTCCCATGGCCTTCAATCCTGTTGGTCTCTGCATTCAATTCACAATTAAATCATAAATTATATTTATAAAAAAAAATTTCTTGATTCAAGTACAAGTGAATTCGATCCCACCAACATCAACTCGGACTTAAGCCAATGATAATACAAGTTGAGCTGACTCAAGCTAACAGGCAGCGGCGGATATACCTTAGAACAAGGGGTAGCTAACGCTCCGGCAGTAGCGTAATTCTTTTTAATTTGACGTTTTTTTAATTTTGCTACTCATATATATATATGTGTGTGTGTGTGTGTGTTGAGAATCATGTGCATTAATCCAGAAGTGTGAGAAGTGTATTATAACACTATATAACAAATATAACACTATAGTTTGTATGATAGCATTTCTATGATAGATGTATAGTGTTATATATTGTTACATAGTGTCATATAGTGTAACATAGTGTTAGTGTTATATGGTGTTACATAGTGTTATACGGTGTTTATATGGTGTTATATAGTGTTATATATAGTGTTATAATACAATTCTCACACTTCTGAATTAATGTACACTATCACTACCCTATATATATATTTGAAATCATTGCTCCTATAATTATTTTCTAGATCTGTCACTACAAAGAGGTCAAATTCGAGATGCAAGACACGAGTTATTTGCACCCAACCCTAGGAATAAGCTCTTTCGACAACGTTTGGCCCTTGACTTTGATGGATTACTAGCCAAAATTTTAAAGTTGCTTATTCAAACGGGATAAATTAAAAAGATTAGTCCTTAAGTCCAGTTGAAAATAAAGTTAAATCAGAGAAAATACCTTCTTGGTGTTCTTCTTTTCTCTGACTTCATATCTCTCTTGACACATATCGGACAACCATGCCCCTGGACTCACCAACTGCTCCATCAACCCATGACAATAATAATGGGACAAATTAGTAAAATTACAAAGGATGTAGACATATCAAATTAAAAAAGAAAACCCGGAATATTCTTTTTCCACAAATGGCCAAAATTCCCGACAATTATTAACTACCAACTTGTATCACTTGCAACAAAAGTTTCAATTTATGCTTAGTTGGAAATTTAACAATAATCACGAAGATAATCATTTTTAATTATATTTATATGCATCTCCGTCTCAGACAAAAAATTGCATCAAAATATCTTAAATTATACAAGACTTGAAAGCTTTTGGTGAAAAGTGGATATACAAAAAAAAAAAAAATTTAATGCTCAGAAAAAGAAAACATTTTACCTATAAATAAAAGAAGTAAAAATTGGATAGAGTTTTTTTTTTTTTTTTTTTTTTCTAAAATTAACTTATAAATTTATACTATTGTCATGATTTTGCATTGTTAGATTTATAGATTTAATTAGAAAGTAAGATCCTTTTCCAAAAATGATAATAATTCACACAATAAAATATTCGAAAGTAGCTTGTACCGATTAACAGTTGTAATTTGTGACCAAACATAAACAAATCATGGGGACAAATTTACAAAAAAGGAGATAATGTACCGGAATTGGTCAAACAAAAGCTTCCAAAATCGACGCTAAAGAATATATAAACTATTTATATGAAAGAATATTTTTCCACAAAGAGTTAAAATTTCACATAATTGCGGTCTAACTTGTACCACTTGCATTAAAATAGTAATTTGTGCTAATTTTGTCATATGCCCAAAGATTTTTATAAAACTCAAGGAAAAATATCAAAGATAAATCGTTGATAAAAAAATCATGTGACATAATATACTTTACCTTCGTCACAAATATCTTGAATGTAAAAAAATGATCCATTTTTTTATTAAATAAAGCATATAGCAAAAATCAAGTGGTAAAACTTGTGTTTAATGCTTATAAATATTTACAAAAAATCTATTTTAATATTTTTCTCAAAAAATAAACCCAATTTCACTAATTTTAGGGTAAAAGCTTTTTCAAAAACAGGCTAAAAATCATGTGACATTATATACTTTACCTATCGTCACAAACATCTTGAATGTACAAAATTGATCCATTTTTTTAAATAAAACACACAGCAAAAATCACGTGGCAAAACTTATATTTAACACTTATAAATATGAAGAAAAAAACAATATTTTCATAATTTTCTCATAAAGTAAAACCCATCTTCAGGGTAAAATCTTCTTCAAAAGATCAACAAAATATACATTAATCACTTGTACTTTTTTTTTTTTGTTATTTTTAAATTTAGACATGCAAACGATGCATTATACATTTATACTTGTAAAAAAAGATAAAAACTAAACAAAAAAAATTAAGAAAATAAACCTATTCGAAAAGTAAAATCTTTTTCTTTTCAACAAAATATGTAGAAAAAAAATCACCATAAGAATGCATTAATCACTCGTACATCTTTCATCAAAAGTTGTACCTTTTTTTATACTTGTAAAACACATACTTAAAAATAAGCTATAAGTTAATTCAAACATTTAAAAAGAGCTTATTAAATGATAGAAAATAAGCTATAAATTAATTTAAAATGTAAAAATAAGCCAAAAAATAAAAGTCAGGCCAAACACCCCCTTGAAGTGAGATTAGTGCGTGTTATATGCATATGCATGAACAAATATAAATTGATACATAAATTGATTACTTACAAGTATAGTTCTTTGGATCATCTTAGCCCTCTTCTTAGGCCTATGGGAAGGCTTACAACCTTTCATTGCCATAAAATCTTCTTCTTTCTCCTTACTTGTTAATGTTATATACAATTTTGGCCACACATGCTTACTTTTCCCGCCACTTTCTTCCACCACAAGCCCTCCGCCACCTCCGGCCACCGTACACCCTTTCGCCGTATAAAATCTATCCTCTTTCTCCGATGAGGCTTTCCGGTTACTTTCCGATCTTGAATTCGTCGCTAACTCAGCGTTCCTGCAACATATTTGTGAAATTAAGCATTAAAAGTGTGAATCTTGATCCAAATTCGCGTCTAATTTCGATTCATTTCACCCAATTTTGCCGATTTTGGGGATTTGTTTTTCAATTTTTGTAGGGTTTTGTGTTTCAATCGTGATGATGTATCAAATTCGCATCTGATCTTCATGAAATCGGTTTCAAATTTCCGGTTTCTAGCGTCTAAAACGTCATATCCAAGTCCAATTTAAAGAAATTTAATGTAACTTTCTACAATTATTATGAAATTTTGTCGGAATTTACGGTTTTTTTTTGTAGCTTAGTCAAATTAAGGCAAAATTTCCATGAAATTAATTAGTTACAATTTACGGTTTTTTTGTACAATTTTATGACAGTTTGTCGGAATTTAGGGTTTTTTTTTTTTTTTTTTTTTTTTTTTTTTTTTTTGTAGCTCAAGTAAATTAGGGCAAATTTTCATCAAATTCACGTCTAATTTCATGAAATTTTCTGTAATTTCATACAATCTTATGAAATTTTGTCAGAATTTAGGGTTTGTTGAGGTGCAATTAAATCAGGGTTAATTGTTTTACCTTGTGACACGAGCAGAAGGTAGAGTAACAGAAGGTTCTCTGCTATCATTATCAGAACTAAAAGTAACAAAATGAGAGTTAACTTTCCGGCGAACTCTCCGGCGGCCTGAAGCCGCAACCGACGGTCCCGTTGGATCATCGGAGTCGTTAACTCTCACACATCTGAGTCTCTTTTTATTCCCCCATTTTAAAAACAAATCTGTTGTACTCTCTGTTTGTTGTTTACACACGCCTCTTTTGTCTATTTTCTCCATTGATTGAAGCAGAGGGTTTGAAAAAAGGTCAAATTAAGAGGAATTTGAGGTTTCTGGTGGAATTTGTGAGAAATTATGGAGAAATTGTGGTGTAGATGAACGTAAACCTGCTTAAAATTTTAAGATAAAGTCCAAATTAAGAGGAATCTGAGCTATCTGTTTGAATTTGTGAGAAATTATGGAGAAATTGTGGTGGAGATGAACATAAACCTAAGATATAGTTCAAATTAAGAGGAATTTGAGGTTTATATTAGAAATTTGCTCAGGAAAAACAGAGATCTGGTTGATATTGTGAGAAATTGTGATGTAGATGAACATAAACCTACCGAAATTGTTGAAAAAAAGTTCTAATTCAGAGGAATTTGAGGTTTAGGTTAGAAATTTGTTGACGAAAATAGAGATCTGGTTGAAATTGTGGTCCAGATGAACGTAACCATGCTCAAAATTTTAAAATAAAGTTCGAATTCAGAGGAATTTTGAGCTTTAGGTTAGAAATTCATCGACAAAAAACAGAGATCTGGATGAAATTGTGAGAAACTGAGAAGAAATTATGCTCTAGATGAACATAAACCTGCTCAAACTCAGAGGAATTTGAGCTTTAGGTTAGAAATTGTTGACAAAAAACAGAGATCTGGTTGAAATTGTGAGAAATTGTGAACAAATTAAGCTCTAGAAGAACATAAACCTGCAAAATTAGCAACAAAATTAGTCAAAACCATGACAGATCTGATTAATTAGAAGAAAACTTGCATAATTTGAAACAAATTTGCAACTGTTACCTTCAAAATTCACATAAGCTGAAGTGATCTGTTCAAGTAGTGTTGATGGATGATGAATTTGGGTGATTAATTTGTGAAGAAGAAGAAGAATAAGAAATGAAATTGTTTGGTTACTCTGTTCTTGTTTGCTATTTATATATGGTGTGGTCTGTTTTGAGATAAGTTTAGAGGAGTGGTGGCCGTTGGATATGAATCAACGGTGGATGATGATTTGGAGGTCTATGGTTTGAAATAAAGTAGATCCATTGTATCATATCTTTCCACTTTTCTGTTTGGGCTTTTTTTGTTTGGATATTAAGCTACTTAAAGCCCACAAAGCGATATTCTAAGCCTAGTAATATTTACTTAGTGTCTTAGTGGATCTATGAGCCCAATCGGAACAACTTTCCCGTTTTAGAGAAAAACATGTTTGAGCCCACCAAACGAGTTCATAACCCAACCCTGCCTAGGTGTGTAAACAAGCCCAGAGGTTCGAGAGCTACTTGTTATCTGCTCGGTTAAAAGCTCGAACGACCGGAGCTATAATGAGGCTGAGCTCGAGCTTGTAATAGAGCTCGTTTAGTTATCGAGCCCGAGCTTGAGCCTGAAATACAATGCTCGTTTAGGCTCGCGAGCCTAAACGGGCCCAAACAAAATTTTACTTTTTGTATATATAATATAATAATAATAATGATAATAATAACATTGGCAAGTCGAGCTCAAGCCGAGCTTTGGCTTGTTTAATCGATATTAAAGTGAGCTCGAGCCGAGCTTTTAGCTTGTTTGAGGTTGTTCTCAAAATAGCTCCAGCCGAGTTCGAGCTTTGGGTTTAATTCACGAGCTGAGCTTGAGCTCAAATAAGCAGGCTCGAACCGATCCGAGCTCAAGCTCGAGCTTTATAAAAACATGACGAGTAGTCGGGCTCGGGCTCAGCCCGACTCGTTTACACCCCTAAGTCTGCCCACAAAAAATGGTCTGGGGCAAACTGGGTTGGGCCTTACCTAGCCTGACGGTTTACAAGTAGTTTATGATTTCATCCAGTTTACGATTTCACATTAACAACCCGGTTTGATCCCGAACCGTTTCAACGAGCTGTAAAAAAACGGTTTGGCAGGGAACCCAACCCAAACCGATTATAGTGGGTTTGGATTTTCAACCCATAAATTGATTTCTAAACCAAAGCGATTTGGACCAAACAACTTTGAGCCCACAATGAAGAAAATCGATCTGGTTCATAAACTGAACCAGGTAGCCTAAAAAAACCGATTTGTACATCACTATGCATAAATAAATTAACCCTTTTTGGTCATATACAGTTGGAGAGAAAAAAAATTGGTTGGAAAATCGTTAACAGATCACATTTAAAGCAATAGTTATGAATATGGTTGTTATATGATGATCAAAACTCAAGGGGCCATTGCATTTTGATGTAATAAACTCAAATTTGCAAACTAACATGTATGACACTCATTTGTTAAAAACATAAATTGACGGTTCATACATTATTCCTCCCGTCGGTACATTCATATCCATCGATAATGAATTGGGTCGAGTGAACATTCAATAATCGTGTCATATCATCATTACAACTCTGGGTCTCGACTTTAAGAAAACAAGCTACTATATTTAGTCCGATGTTGAGCAGATTAATAGAACTTCACTTTATAGTATGGAAGTACCAATCTATTACATAAAGAGTATTTTTAGAAAACAATGTAAATAATTTTTAGAAAACAATGTAAATATATTGGATTTTTTTTTTTTTTTGCCAATCATTCGGGCTCTGTTACATCTTACTTTTTATTTTTTAAATATGTAATAATATGTAATGCAACCTGTTTTCTACTAGACAACCGGGTTCTATTACCATATTATAACGATTAGCGAATTTTTTATAACTCCTTGTTTTAGTTAAAAAAGTTTTATTATAAAAAAAACCTAAATGAGTAACAAAATTGAAAAAACATCAAATTTTTCCAAAATTTACACTACCATCGGAGCTTAAGAGGCAAAGGGGGTTACCCCTTGTTATACTCTATATCCGCCCCCGAATAAAATGGCCGTTTGTACGAGTGTGGGTTACGATTCTACTTCAGGAATTTTGGAGAAATAAGTTACGATTCTGCTTTAGCTTAAAGCCACGAAAATCAACATGCCTTGAGAAGGCTGATCTTATGTTTGTGTTTTTTTTCGAGCTTTATACGACTAGCAATCAATGTATAAAGATTAAAGATATTATCTTTCATTTCATCGCTAAAGAGTTTATTTTCTCATAATCTTTATCATTAGACATTCGACACTAAGGTTAATGAAGTACGTTAAACTAAGCTTCAACTCGTAGGTACTACCTATGTTCTTTTGAATCTCTTAACTCTTAAGACATTTAGATCTTCATTTCCAATACAAATTAGTTTTGTAAAAAAAAACGAAAAAAATAAAATAAATAAACATATAGGATTTGAAACATCATATGAAAAAACCAGTTGTAGAAGTTTTGAAATAGAGTTTTGTTACTAGTGAAAATAAGGTTATTATAGCCTGATAGGTTATCATATATAATAACCGGGATTAGTTTAGTTGTCAAATAGGCCCTTTTTGAGAGAATAGAGTCTGGTCGCTTTTCTAACTAAAATTCGTTAATATATTGGAGTGATTCATCTCATCATCGAGAAATTAAACAATACAAGTACATGTACACATATAATTTACTATATAAGATTTCACAAACATTACTTCTTTAAAATACATACATATATATATATATATATATATATATATATATATCAAGATATTAGGATACCAAGTTGGTCTCTAGAGACTTTCATAGTGTCCACCATGAGTGATTTGAGCATTGACTAAAGGAACCCCTCTCACTGCTGACATTGCTTCATTTGCTTTTTGCACCACTTGATTTATCCTCTGGCCAAACAAGCATCTTAAAGTCAAAATACATAGATCCAAGTTGATCAAGGATATTTAAAAAATTATGCATCTTTTTGGGTCCGAGGACAGCGCCCCCGAGAGCAGGATCCAAGTTGATCAACGATATTTAAAAAATATGCATCACACGCCTCTCTGATTATCCGTGTTTACAAAATTCCCCAACATTAGGTTGGTGGGTCGTATAGATGAACCCGAACACGGCCCACATATTTATTCATGCCAAAGATATCAACGCTAACACATACACACCTGCTATTGTCTAACCCAAACACGATCCTTCTAACTTTATTTAAAGAAGTCATACAAGCTGACGGGTTCTAGTCAAGTTTTAAAGGGGTTAACCAGGTTAAAGTTGTAATAAATTGGTTAAATCGCTTTTCAGTTGACCTTAACAAAAAACAAATTTTTAATCTTTAATAATTTCAAGCATATTGGTGGGTTGATGATCTTTTTAATTAAAAAAGGTTCAAACAGTCAACTTTAACACGATCCATTTAATTAAACGTGTTATGCCGTTCAACTTAATCGTAACATGTACATTTAAACATGTTAGAAAATATTTTTTTACCATAAAAAATATACTGACAGTGACATGTATGTATACCGGTAAGAAAAGTTCCAAAACAAAAAAAAAAAAAAAAAAAGTGACCAAACCTTGTTATCTGGGTAATTCTGAAATTTAAGCTTCTTTTTTTGTTTGTGCCTTTTGCCATTGACATACATGATGATACAAATGGTAGCAGCAGTCATGCCAAGAGAACAAAAGCCACCAATCCCATTTAAACCCCACTTCCAAAGGTTCATTAATCTTTCATTACTTTCTTTCCAAATAACCACTTCTTTCTTGATCATGTTTGGTGAACAATTATCTTTCTTTTCCTCGTACTGAAATGGGCCCGTTTCAGTACGAGACAGTTCAAATTCTTGAGAATTCGGGGAACCCATTTTCATTTCGACGTACTTGTTTTCTTTCTTTGAGAAAACTTGAAAGATCTGATCTTGATTTAACTCGGGATCAGGCTTAGGTTCAGACTCAGGCTCAAGCAGATGCTCAAGTGAAGTATCTTTACGCCCCGTGATCAAAATTGGGAGTTTGATGATTTCTTTGACCTCTTCTTTGTCATCAAATTGCTTTTCAAGTACGGGTTCATCTTCGGCGTAATCTTGGGACGCGTGTGAGGCGTCGAAGTAATTTTGTTTGTAAACTTTTGTGGGACTCTTGACATATTTTCTTGAGAAGATCTTCTCATCTCCATCATCATGGACTTCAAGAAGCCCATCATAAGGAACACTCACCCACCCTTCATCTTCAAGATCCATCTTTTTTGCATCAATGATAAAGTTTTCTTGGATTCAACAAGATTCTAAACAAAAAGTAGAAAGATTGATGAATTGGTTGAATTAGTGAAGATGGTTTAGTTTAGTAGGGAACATTTACTTGGATCATAGCAACCTCAAATGGGTCCTATAGCTATTGGATTGAAAAATTGAAATGTTGAATTCAAGCATAAGTCACTTCTACATATATATGATGAATTGATGATGGTGTGGATGATACATAGCATTGGGACATTATTATCTTCTTTCATAACTTGACAAATTTGTGGTGGTCCATGGGACCTACATGATGTGAATCTAATTCATTTCAAAATGGTTTAATATTCTATCTTTTGATATTTTATTGGAAATGTTCTAAGTATGGTTATTTTACAGTTCTTTGTCAGCATCATCTTTTAATGGGTATTTAGTGTCACTTTGGATACCTAAAATGCAAGTTTGGGTGATTAGAAACCTAGCTTTAAAATCTATATTCACTCCCATAGGCCCATTGGTAAATTCCAAGTTATGCAACATTAGGCATAGCAAAACGCATGGTCAATTTAGTTAAACTTTTTAAAAATATTAACTTTGTTCGGGTTAAAACAGGTTGATCAGACCTAAAAAGGTATCAAATATCTAAAAATAACATATTGTAGTAGTTGTAACTAAAATAAATAAATTTTTGGTTGAGTGGTAGCATATGACAAGAAAAAATAACAACGATGTTATTGTTTTTCTACTTCTGTTTACGCTTATTATGACTCGTTCTATTCTTCTTCTTTTTTAAGTTATGTCCTATTAAACGTGTTTTAGATAACAACGTAACCTAAAGCGGCTCACGGTTTTATATTGTATGTACAAACCAGCCTCAATTCAAATTTCCATATCAAAATTTCTGGAATTAGTATATTCACACATATTTTAGTGTAGGTGTAAATGAGAGTGATTGGGCTTGATAAAACTTATTGGATATTTATAGATGGAGTTAATTGTCCGGATGGTCCCTGTGGTTTCACGTTTTTTTATGTTTAGTCCCCACCTTTTAAAAATAACATGTATGCTCCCAATGGTTTGTCATTTTGTTACTCGGATAGTCCCCCAACATTTACTCTGGGGACTATCCGAGTAACAAAATGACAAACCATAGGGAGCATACATGCAATTTCCAAACTAACTGACATCTACTCAGGGACTATCCGAGTAACAAAATGACAAACCATAGGGAGCATACCTGCTATTTTCAAAAGGTAGGGACTAAACATGAAAAAACGTGAAACCACAGGGACCATCCGGGCAATTAACTCTTATAGATGTGTTGAGTATGATAGATGCCTATGTTAAGTTGAACACTAAATGGTTCCAAGGATTGAAGATGATTGATACGTGTATTTGTGTAATTTGGATTTAATTAAAAAGTACAATATTTATATATTTTGTGGTAGTGAATGTTCTTTGATTTTATTTATTATTGTGGTAGTGAATGTTCTTTGATCTTTTTTTCATTATTGTTATATGTCGAAAATTTAGAGCGTGTATATTTTATGATTATATAAAGTCTAATATGAAATAGAAACATGTAAAACTCAAGTTATTGACCAAATGGGTAATGGTTATAACTTATAACTTCATTTCAAGAGGTTTTATTCAAAATTAGAAGTGTTTTTAATGTTTTAGCTATCATATCTTATATCAGAAGTTGTTTTAAACATTACAAATGACTTATATCCTACTTTACTACATGTCAATTAAGTATGTCAAAATAACCAACATGTAGAATATTATAAAAAATAACAAGTATATTAAATTCGATTATAATAACGTTATTGAAAATGTTTTACTTAATTATTTTTTACGAGTTATAAAGTGTTTTTTTCACTCTTCTTCCTCGTTACCATCGGTCCACATACAACTCATCCGTCAGTTCAAGTTATAAGTCCCCATCGTTAGTCATTGTAGGAAAACTTTTAAGTTAACAAAATCAAATAAAAACAACTATTTTTTTTTGTTTACAAAAACATGTAATATAATTAAATAAAATGTTAGATATTATGATTATCCAATTAAACAGAAAAAGAAAGCTTGAGAGGGGTGGAAGGCTCATCTCTATACATGGAAGATATTATCCATACTTTATTGTTTAACATTGCAACTAAGCTAAATATATATAAACTTAACTTTAATTAAAGGGGGACAATGCTTTGGCAACAAGGAACACACATATGCATATGCTCCTTCCACATATATGAATGGAAAACTTTATCATATACCACCACTTTAACTTTATATTCATAGTTATTTCTATTTAGTATAGTTGTAGTTTTTAAATAGTTATATTATTAAAAGAGTTATTCATTAAACTAAAAACATACCCAAATTAAAATATTTTGAAGTCTTGCATTTTTTTCACAATAAAATACATTAACCAAATCTTTAAAACTATTTTACATTCTGATATTTTTTATTATCTTTTTCAATATTAACTAATTATTATAGGACCATTCCTAGTTCGATTCTCAAAAGAGGGGTTTCCCATATTTTTTTGAACGGCAAGGAACGATGTGCCAACCACCATAACATCGGGCACTGTGGCCAAGGTCGACTACTCGACCGCCGCAGCCCCTTGGCTTTCCTAGATGCGTGAAAACCCAACCTCCACCCACCCGAAGGCACGACAGTGGAATAATCGCTAAAACCTCGTCTCCCATCCAAGACGAACCGGCGCCACCCTTATTCATAAAATTCATTTTAACTTATAAACATGGCCGGCCCTGAAGGTGGGCGGGGAGGACCACCGGCCAGGGTCCGATATTTCGAAGGGCACGTTATTTTTTAAAAAACTCCGATATGTATATGTAAAAATAAATAAATTAATAGGGTATACCCATACAAACACCAACATAGGTCCACTTACAAAACTATTTATATGGTTTAGATTAGTTATTAGCTCCTTGGCTTTACGCTTAGACCTTTAGTGAGCCCAATACCCAATTTCATTAAGACCTAAGGACACATTTTTCGAACTCAAACAAAGTACATGAATTCTCAGGACCGGCCCTATTTATAAATATACCAAAATTCATTGTTTCTTATCAAACAAAAATTATATTACCTCCTTTTTTATCATTTACCAAACTAGAAGGACCAAGTATAAACATTATCATAACTACCAGGTAAAATACATCCGGATCAAATAACTTTGACCCACCCGATCCATACAAAACCGGTAACTTAACATTTCATCAATCTTCTTCAATCGCTCCCAAAACAGGCGAATTAGGGTTTTGCTCGAAGCTTACCGGAAAACTCATCGAAGATGGATGCTTCAACGGACAAGATCAACTCTCAGTCAGAGTACGATTCATCTGAAGATCGCGAACGACATTCGCGCGAACTTAAAGCCGGTTTACATCCTCTCAAGGTATCATTTCTCGGTAATTGATATTATTACGTGCATTTGCGTTCAATTATCGATTCGATTTTGCGTCTAGTATCTGATCTAGGAACAGAGCTGTAGTTTGATTATTAATTAGGTCATTTGCGATTGAACGCTGTTCGGTTATCGTTTGTTAGTTTCTGAGAAGAATTTTACGTCAGATTTGATTATTAATTAGGTTAGTTGCAATCGAAAGATGTTTAACTATCGTTTGCTAGGTTCCGAGAAGAATTTCACGTTAGATTTGTTAAAAAGTGTGAGGAAGTTATGTTAGTGAAAAGTTTGCAGCAGAATTTGTGCTGTATGAGCTTCAATTTTGTGATGGAAAAGTTGAAGCAGGTTAGTTTGGATTAAGTTGCTATGATTTTTGTGATTTATTTGTTTAGAATTTTAGTTGAATTGGATATGTTAAATTTGGTTATATTAATATTATATAAAAATTTACATCGAGATAGTTGGTAAACAGGCAACAAGTTGCGCCGCTACCCCTTTTTGAATAGCAAAACTAAGCCTTTTAAAAACTACGTCCATAGATCTCGGGGTCATAACATTACTATGCATGACCTTTTGAACTCGACTAAGTAGGTCCACAGCCTCTGGCGCCAGGAAAGCAAAAGTATCAAAAGCAAATGGGATAAACACGTGCTGG
Organism: Helianthus annuus; assembly: GCF_002127325.2. Taxonomy (NCBI): domain Eukaryota; kingdom Viridiplantae; phylum Streptophyta; class Magnoliopsida; order Asterales; family Asteraceae; genus Helianthus; species Helianthus annuus. Next base: position 162,894,501 of record NC_035434.2, on the reverse strand, counting down.
TTGTCAATGCACGCTTTCTCATGCTTGATCACTTTACCCGAAGCAGCCTTTAAGGCAGCCTGACCCACTGTGAAAACACTACTCCCTAAGCCCACAAGCGGGGAAACCCCTGTTAGATCCACACAGGCGTGTTTTCCTCCTACCCATCCAAAGACCAGAATGTCGGCTGGTCGAAGGGTAGATCTCCCTTCCAACGGGTCTGTTAAGAAATTAACGGGTGCCTCTTTCTTAGCAGAAATACCAGCGCACCTGAATATGTCAAAAAGGACATCCCTAACCAAATCATGTCGGTATCTGAACCCCGGGAGCTCTCTACAATGAACCGCATGCTCACCAAAAGAATCCAAACACGCCTTATGACAAATTGGGCATACCTCATCAAACTGGGAATAAAGGAATCATGAGGCGATACTTAAGGATAGTACGGTACTCCACCGGCAACATATGCTGGCCTAGCCCATCTATAGGTATAGCAAGAAGAAAATCTTGTGCATGTGGTGCTCGGAGATACTAAAAAACGGCTTTTTATCTAACGGTCAAGTCAAACTGCACTTCGATTTCGTGGACAATTTTACTAAAAAGAGCACTCGCCAATGATGTGAAGGATAAATGATGTGATGCAATGGTTTGGTTTGCAGGATTTTTCTCCATTTGGTTTGTTAGTACTTAGATTTACCTGCTGTTGTTGTTGTCAGCTGAGCATTGTCTTCGAAAATGTCTTAGTATTGTTATCTATAGGAGTAACTCAACTTTCGTATCCGTTTGTATTGTTTGATGACAGATGCTAGACATTCTCGCTCGTTCACTATGTCATTGTAGTTGTTTTAATTGTTGAGAAAAAGTATGGCTTACTTAAAACTTTTACTCCACAAGTTCCTTTGGATCTTCAGTTTGGATTCAATGTGTTAAGTGCTACAGATTTTGTTGGCATCTTTCAGTGATTGTATTACACTTTAATCATGCTTATTGTTTTATTCATGCAGAACAAATTTGTATTCTGGTACACTCGGCGCACACCTGGAGTTCGTACACAGACATCATATGAAGACAATATGAAGCAGATAATGGACTTTAGCACTGTAATAATTCATCATCTACTTCTTTTTAGGTTTACAATTACCTGTCACGTTCAATATCTAGCTATTATTTATGTTGACAACTATGTCTTGCATTACCTACAGGTTGAAGGTTTTTGGGTGTGTTATTGTCATTTGGCTCGCCCATCATCCTTGCCAAGCCCGACTGATTTGCATCTTTTCAAACAGGGGATTCGTCCTCTTTGGGAGGTATACAACATATCTGAACACTTACTGCTTTAATCAGTTCCCCCTTATCCTAGTTTGAATTGAAGTATAATCATTGGTTTTGTAGGATTCTGCTAATTGCAATGGTGGTAAATGGATCATACGGTTCAAAAAGGCTGTCTCAGGGCGTTTCTGGGAGGATTTGGTAAGGAAAGTGGGCCATATCTGACTTTTTTTAGGAGGATTTGGAAACCTTTATTAGTTAACCTGATTATCAATAGCATGATTTTCAGTTATAAATTATATGTTAAGAAATAGTTATCCAGTTTCTAAGTTGACCATATGTCATCTCTCATCTGTAACCTATTCATATATTTATATTCTGATTATAGTCTATTAAGATGTCTGTTGTTGGTAAAATCTTTTCCAGGTTTTAGCATTGGTAGGTGATCAACTTGATTACAGTGATAATATATGTGGGGTTGTGTTGAGCATCCGCTTCAATGAGGATATATTGAGCGTTTGGAACCGCAATGCATCTGACAATCAGGTAAAGGTTACCATATCATCTGCATGTTTATTAGAGGGCATGATAACAAACCATATATTTACATGTTTTGAATTAGTTGACTTGAGATGTGTTTGATCCCGAACTGAACCAAAATCTAATTTGTAACTCATACAACCTTCCATGTAGTTTCCAAAAGTTAAAGATTATTTTTGTAAATAATTGTTTTTTAGTTTTATAAGTATCGCATTAGTTTCTTTACTTTATATGCACAAAAAATGTGCTTGTGGGTCAAGTCATCAACAATACGTCACCTTACCTGTTTTGACCCGTTATTGAAATTTGTTTTGATGATCAGGTGGTGATGGCTTTAAGAGATAAGATAAAACGACACTTGAAGCTTCCGCATGGATATGTTATGGAATACAAGCCACATGATGCTTCCCTGCGTGATAATTCATCATATCGGAACACTTGGTTGAGAGGATAGAGAAGAAGCCGGGATGCGGTGGGGCGGCCTGTTGTTGGGATGCTTATGATGGTCAATATTTCGGGTCTTTGTTATGTTTGACTAGCCTACCTTGAATATCAAAGAAAGAAGCAACATTTGTCATGTGGACATGATTTTGGATATTTTATGCATTAACTTAAAACTCTAAATCACTTCATGATCATCTTTATTGTTACCAATCTCTAGAATATGTAATCAACGTTTAATGGCATTTAAAATATAGATATAGCCAACAGAAACCGGTTGATTCTTATGGTTGAAGGTGCTCATCTGAGTATTCTTTGTTAACGTCGACTTACATACTCTAGCATATAAGAGAATTTTAACAGGGATGATAATTGTGTTGGGTTGAAAGTTCAATCGGTTGAATTGATGAATTTGAACATGACCTATGTATTATCATCATATAAACCGAATATTACCCGTGTAACCATACATCTAAATGTGTCAAACAAGTTGGTGGCTTGTTCATGAATTGTAAAAGTTGTAAATGGGTTAAAGTAGGTCATATAATATGTTGTAAATGAGTTGAACACGGCATTTTTAATGAAATGTATTTTCTTAACATCATTTTAATTCTGTACACAATAAGTTCACAAGTTAATATAAAGTGAACATGACATATTTATATAAAGAGTTAATAAAGTAAATAAATATATATATATAAAGAGTTAGATAATGAAAATAGTAGACCTAATTATTCATGTGTTGTGTTTAAGATCATACTGTTAAACATCTAATTTTTTTTTTTTTTTTGAACAGCAGCGACTATATTTATATATAGCAGAAAACCAGCAAGAAGCTGGGAAACAAAAAGGAAGAAACAGAAAAAAGTTCAAACAACCATAGAAATATCAAAATCTATCCAATGGTTCCAGTTCAAAGATACGCCCCTAGCCCTGTTATTAAACCACATGAAAGTTTCTTCCTTGATTGACTCCACGATTCGCTTAACCGGCACCATTTTCCCATTAAATTCTTTGTCGTTCCTGGCCAACCAAATCCGCCACAAGCATCCCAACGCTACCATGTGAACTGCCTTTTTCCACCTCTTCGAACCCACCTGTGCCATGATATGATTTAAAATGTCGCCAACCGTAACTGCTTGACATAAAACCGGGATCCTGATCCATCTATAAACATTCCACCAAACACATTTCGCCCAAAGACAATCTGTGAAAATATGATCACTAGTTTCTTCGCGCAACCCGCACCTGCTACAGAAAACGTCTGGCATGTATAATCCCTTCTCCGCAAGCTTGACTTTAGCCGCTAGCCTGCCTAATTCAGCTCGCCACCCTAGGTAGTTAACCTTTGGCGGGGCCCATGAGTTCCACTTGAACTTCCCTCCATCGCTGAAAACCGACGACTTAACCTCTATCTCTTTTCGGATACACCTTGTGGAGAAGCTCTCCCCCGCATCATTCGGCCAGACCCACTTGTCACCATGACCCGACATCTCCACCTGTTGCAAAAGCCGCATCATATGCCCCAATTCAGCCCATTCACCAGCCGAAGCAGGATCTTTAGCCCACCCCCAACTCCAAAGACAATTCGTACCCGGAAACTCGTAACAAGAGGACACCAACGCATTTTTGTCAGCCACCAACTTGAAAACATTTGGAAATTGAAATTTTAATGGACCATGCCCCACCCAATCATCATGCCAGAATCTTATTTTTTCGCCGTTTCCGAGTTCCACCTTCAGAGCGTCTTTGATGCTAATACCCTTCTTACCTAGGCTGCCATCCACATTTGCTATGTCTTTCCACCAACCGATAATTGTCTTATTAACCGGTACGCGTTTTGCTCCTTTGTCCGGGCCATGAATAGCGGCGATAGCACGCGCCCAAAGTTGATTCGGAGCATCTCGAAACCGCCACCACCATTTGGCCAACATGGCCAAATTAAAAGACTCTAAACCTCCTAACCCGAGACCCCCTTGCTGTTTAGGTCTTAGCAATTTTACCCACCGAATCCAGCTAATTTTATTTCTATTTCCGACTTGCCCCCAAACGAAAGACCTTCTAATCCCCTCAAGCTTATTAAGAACAACCTTAGGAGCTTTAAAAATTCCAAGAAAATAAGAAGAAAGACTACCCAATACAGATTTGGCGAGCGTCACCCGCCCAGCAAATGAGAGAGTCTTAGCTTTCCACCCGTTGAGGCGTTTCTGAAATCTTTTGATTACCGGCTCCCAATGTTTTTTCCGTTTCATATTTGCCCCTATTGGAAGCCCCAAATACAGGAACGGGAACTCACCGATGCCACACTTTAAAATTCCCGCAACCTCTTCAATTTCAACATCTGAAGTCCCAACCCCAAAAACTTTGCTTTTCTGAAGGTTCACGTTTAACCCGGTCAGAAGGCTAAAACACCGCAACAGTCTATTAATGTTCTCAGCGTTTTTGACGGACCACTCACAAAGGAACATAACGTCGTCTGCATAGCTCAGATGCGTGAGAACCGGGCCCCCATTCGGAAGCTTAATACCCGAGATTAAACCTAATGCCTCTGCCCGTTTCATTATCATGTCAAGCACTTCCAACGCGATAATGAATAATGAAGGAGAGAGGGGGTCACCTTGCCGAAGGCCCCTTTTATACACAAATTCGCCGGTGGGAGACCCATTTAAAATGACCGAACCCTTCCCAGATTTCAAACACGACGACACCCATTTTATCCATTTAGCCGGAAATTTCATATAGCCCAAAACTCTTATCAAAAACTTCCAATTAAGAGTATCATAGGCTTTCGCGAAATCGACTTTGAATATTAGCACTTTGGTTTTATACTTTTTAGCCCATGACACAACCTCACTAACAATAAGAGGACCATCAAGTATGTTCCTACTCCCCACAAACGCTGATTGGGTATGGGAAATTAACTTACCTAAGATTGGTTTTAAGCGATTCGCTAGCACTTTAGCGATGATCTTGTAAAGCAGGCCGATCAAAGAAATCGGTCGGAAGTCTCCTAACTCGGTTGGGTCTTCCACTTTAGGCAGCAAAACTATGAAGGACGGATTGCTCCCCGCATTAATTTCGGCTCTAGTGTAAAAATCTTCCATAAGCGACATAACAAACGGTTTCAGTTTCGCCCAAAATTTTCTTAAGAAACGAGTCGTAAAACCATCCGGGCCTGGTGCCTTGCTCCCGTCGCAACTCCATATGGCATCTCTAACTTCAGATTCTGAAAAGGATTGCACCAGTGAGGCTGCTTGAACATCATTTAAAAAATTAAGGCCCAAATTTTGAAACGAAGGTCTTCTACGGATAGGCTCGGCAAATAATTTCTTGAAATGGTTTTTTATCGCCTCCTTCAACACATCTGATTCTTTGACCCATACCCCTCCGATATGCAAACCGTTTAAACGACTCCTCCCTTTATTGATATTACACACCGCATGGAAGTATGACGAATTTTCGTCGCCATCACGAATCCACCTCTCCCTAGCTTTCTGTTGTAAGTCTCTTGCCATATTGACATGAAACTTTTTGATCTGTACCCTCATATTAGCCCTAAGTTCCCTTTCTTGATTCGATAAATTTCTCACCTCGGCCTCTTGTTCTAAATATTCAACCGCCTCCACCCAGCCCCTAACAACCTCCTCCTCCTTATCCTTCATTGTGATCCTCCACTCCTTAATGCCATTTTTAAGAGCCTTAAGTAAGCTGGAAAACCCACGTACTCCACCCCCTGAGGCTGCAGACGAAACGACCATGTCTACGCACTCAACGAGACCCTCCTTCCCGATCCAAGAATCATAAAATTTAAAAGGAGACGGACCGAAGTCTAACCCGTCACACTTGAGAACCAAAGGGCAATGATCGGACAGACCCCTAGGCAGAGTTATCAACGAGGCATGAGGCCATTTCGACATAAACTGAACATTGACAAGCGCCCTATCCAGTTTGCTTAGGTTGAAACCACTGTCGGACATATAGGTGAATTTTTTTCCTTGCATACTTACTTCGTTATATCAAAAGATTATAATGATTTACATTATAAGTTTAAGCACCATATTTAAGCTATTAACGAGTTAGATGTTCAATTGGTTGCTTATATCAAAAGATTATAAGTTAAAACATCTAATGATTTAGATTATAAGTTTAAGCACCATATTTAAGCTATTAATGGGTCAAATATAATTTCTTCTTTTGTTCTTTACCGAGACGAACCGAACCGATACTACCCAAACAAGTTTAGTAGTGGTAGTCTTATGGTTTCTATATAGATTTGTAATTTATGATATAATTTAATAATAGTTACTTTGAATCAATCTTTGCTTCATTGAGAACATTTCACTTTACGACTAGATCAATTAGAAGGAAGGTGTATCATGTAGGTATGTATGAGTAATTTATGCTTTAGTTAAAGAACAATATTCTTTCCCCTAGTTGCAAGTAACTTTAGTTAAAGAAGCATAAAGCTTGATTGCTCTGACTTACTATTTAACTATAATCTTTTTTTTTTCTTGTTTTGTTCTCTGGTGGTGTGTATGAGTTGCCAAAGAATAAGCAAATGTACAAATAACAAAAGTAGATCCACTCGATTTCAAGGATATATTTCCAAGAATAATATCTGCTTTTTCCTTTTCCTTGCTATAAATAAGTAACATAGGAGTACGTCTAGCATTGTATCTTTATCTTAACCACATTAATATATATATATAAAAAAAATCTATGATGAAGGTAATTGAGCACGAGCATCCATTGAAGCTCGTTGATTTGCAGGTGAATGTTGAAGATGTAGACGACAAATCTGATGATGAAGAGGAGAAGGAGAAGGAGGAGGATTTGGTTCCACAAGATGAGTTTTCGTGTACTTGTAAGCGGTGCGACGAAGATATCAACGGGTATTACAGGTACTACTATAAATGTATACATGATTCATGTGATTTCGCTCTTCATAAATTCTGTGCAGAGCTTCCAGAAACATTAAAACACGCAACACATCCACATCCTTTTATCCTCCGTACTATTGACGAAGATTGGACGTGCGTTAATTGTCTAAGAGGCCACAAGCCAGGTGCATGCTATGAGTGTATATGTTGTTATTGGTTGAGGAAGGATGTAAATTGTGTTGTGGAAGTAGACAAAAGGAGGATCTACCACCCTAGCCACCCACACCCACTAGTGTCTCTGTGTTACAAACCCATTTTATGTCAGTGTAATGCTTGTGGGAAGGAACACAAAGGCGTCTTCTTTCAATGTACCGCATGTCCTAACTTCGCCATACACAACGATTGTGCTTTCCTGCCAAAACGTTTGTTAATCCAACATGCTACAAATGCTATTTTCAGCCATACCCATCCACTCACCCTTTCTTATTCCTTCCCACCAGAAGAGATAAGAGCTAAACATAATCCTAGATGCAGAGTATGTGATGGCAACTTTTATTACGATCTGGATGTTTGGATATACAAATGCGAGAAATGTATATACTATGTCCATCTAGATTGTGCAACATCAAGAAGAGAGTCATTCATGTCCATCTTGTCTATTGGTACTATAATTACTACTATTTCTTTTTATATATAAGATTCATTCCATTTGATTAGTTATTAACTTCTTATTCTTATTTATGCCTCTGTTATTATCTATTTGATAAATAATAACCAGTTTATTTTTTTTTTTCCGCAATTAAGTTTTTTAACTAATTTTATTTCCAATCTTTTAGGTTGAGGTCCAACCGTTAAAAACTTTAAAGATGTTGACTATCCTAATCTTCTCCGTTTACCATTTCCTGATGAAACCTGTAGCATACCCAAACATTTATTTTTCAAAAAACTTGGGCCTGGTGATTATGGTAATCATGAGGTAAGCGTACAACATATGAATCGTCAACATGAGTTAATTTTAGTTGACACAGCTGGAAGCATTGGGTCAACCTCCTCCTCCTCAAAGATCAATGATATGATCATGTGTCACAACCCAATGAAAAAGATAGAACTATTATGCAGCGGATGTGTGAGACCAATCACGGAGATGCCGTTCTACAAGTGTCGGGCCAAAGAAGACGAGAGCTGCAACTTTGCTCTTCATGAATGGTGTACTCGGCGGCTGCCAACAAAAGTAGACAACCACCCAGGTCACCCACGACATCCCCTCCTTCTAATGACAAACATCCCCAATATGTTTAACATATTTCGTTGTGGAGTTTGCCTCTTAGATTGCAATGGCTTTGCTTATGGTTGTGTCGAATGTGAATTTTACGTTGACGTTACCTGTGGGTTTATGCCTGAAAGAATCACACATGAATCTCACCCAAATCATCTTCTATCAATAGTTAAGGAGGGTCAGCCCAGTGGAAGCTGTCTTATGTGTCGCTTATATGTTTCACCATATACGTTGAATTTCAGTTGCAGCTTTTGTGATGTGTATATACATCCGTGGTGTGCTTTGTTATTGCCTAAGACAATTAGGCACCCTTATGACAAACATCCAATGCACATCAGCTACCTCCCGATTGAGAATCACAAGAGTGAATATTTTTGTGAAATTTGTGAGGAAGAATTGGATCCTCATAAATGTTTCTATCATTGTGATGAGTGTAGTCAATCGGTGCATTCTGATTGTGCTCCTTTAATACTTCAGTCTGAAACAGAAACCCATTCCAGATATAGACTAGAAAGAGGTGTCTATAGGTTTTTAAATATGAAGTTTGGGAGCATTCATAAGAAGACTGATGGTCACCCACATCCGCTAACATTTGCCCAAGGGATTGAGAGTGATGGTGGTTGCAGTGTGTGTCATTGGAGATTGCGGTTCGAGATGATACTTAGGTGTTCCGAGTGTGAGTTTGCAGTTCATCACGATTGTTTGGAAAACTGGAACAAGTCATGAAGGTGTGTACGTATGTTTCATCTTCAAACCATGTGCGTGCTTTGAAGACAGACAGACAGACAACCTATCTACTTAATTCCCACTATCAAACAAAGTTAATAATATCTTGTATAATAAGTATTGTCGCTACTTTTTATTGTATATCTTTTGTGTGTGCAATGAAAAAATATATGGCATTTGTGTGTTCATTGTTAATCTTATGATACTTATACTCTTTGATTGTGGCTTTAATTAATTTAATAAAAGAATAAATATAAAATATAAAAGAAAGAATAAGAACATGATAAAAGCACAAATTACAACATTTCCTGTTTTATTAACTTCTTTTATTTTACCCATTGACCCGTTAAGAGTACAGACACGACACAACACAATTCGGTCCATTCTACAGGTTAACCAATGTTTTACTAACTTCTGAGCAACTTTCATGCGACCATTCACCAAAATCATGAAACCCTAACACAATAATTGTAGAAACATCACAACAATTTATTAATGAAACTTGACCTTTTATCATAGTTGTCACTATCTACTGAACGCAGCCCTATTATTCACTAAACCGACCGCATCACAAAACGGTCAAGGCCCAAACCGGTTCGCATCACAAAACGGTCAAGGCCCAAACCGGTTCGCCTCTACTCAATGGCCCAATCCGATTTGTATACATACATACATACATTTTAAAATTTATATACACGCAAACTAGTTTTCAAACCGAAACCTAACCAAACTGAACCAAACCAGTCCCATAGGTTTGTGTTTCAAACACCCCAAAACCCAAAGTTACAGATTATTTTTGTAAATAATTGTTTTTTAGTTTTATCATAAGTATCCCATTAGTTTCTTTACTTCATATGCACAAAAAATGTGCTTGTGGGTCAAGTCATCAACAGTACCTCACCTGAACTGTTTTGACCCGTTATTGAAATTGGTTTTGATGGTCAGGTTAATTAAGAAGTTAATATCTTGTGTATTAAGTATTGTCACTACTTTTTCCTGTATTATCTTTTATGTTTGGCATTTGTGTGTTCATTCTTAAATGCAAATCCACTTCATCCTTTCATCACATGTGATACTTATATGCGACCTGATGCACGAAAATTACATGGCATATCGCCTCAGGTGTACATGTACGATAATAATATTGCTCAAAAACCGTCAACACAAATGACTCATTTGTCCCTGGATACGAGGAATCGGTACAACATGGCTTAGTTTCCATGTACGATAATAAGATTGGGTTTGGGACGAGGCCCTCGACCTTTTAGAAGACGTGTTGCTTTCGCTACCACTGGGGATATTCGCCCACTTTGGATGAAACTTACAAATCTCCCAACAATGCATGAAACGGAAGTCGGTCCCCACATTTGTCTTGAATTGAACCAATGCATTCGTCACAATGTCGGCTTCGGTTTCACCACTTTTTGGGTTTTGTTTTGCTTTATTTAAAAAACCACTATATTTTGTAAGTTGGCCGCTTATCTCGGTCCACTTCGAGGATAAGCTATCGTTTTCACGATAAACCTTTTTTCCCAATTCTTGATGGAATATTCTACTAACCCCTTGCCACAAGTAGGTTCGATGTTGAGAATTTCCTGTTTTTATAAAAACAAAATTTAATATATTACAAAGTTATATAAAAAAACATTAATAAAAACAAAGTTTAAGAATACCTAAAGTTGAATGTTGAGATTGTTGAAACCAACCCCTCGCCAATGCAAGTTCTTCAGGAACGGTCCATTTTAGTTGTTTTCGCTTGATGGTTTCAAGTGCTTTATCCGCCTCGGTTTTTTTCTTATGGCTTCTCTTTTTTATGGGTTGGGGTGCGGAAGGACCATCGTTGGGTGGTTGAGTTTCGGGGACGGTTTCGTTTTGTGAAAGGTCGATGGAGGTTGGTGAAAGGTTGATGGACGTTTGTGTAAACGGTGTAGGTATCGCATCATCGGAGTGTGGGAAGTTAGTAAACAAACAATTCCCGAGATACGATGCATAACTCGCTTCTTGGGGCATAGAAGAGTGTATCATAAATGGACGAGGCATTGGACGAATGGGTGGTGGGCTTCTTGGAGTGCATACGGGTGGGTCGGGTCAAAAGAACGGTTATGAGGATGCATTTTTTCGTTTTGTAGATGGAGAATTGAAGATGAATGTGGTAAAAAAAATGGAAGAAATTGTGAGGTTTATAGTGGAAAAATGAATTTTTTTTTTTTTAGATAGCCGTTGGCCAACGGCTAGCCCAACGGCTTCTTTGGTTTGTCCAATTAGAGCTCGCCATGTCAGCTTGGCCAGACCGCCCCACGTCCGGCTTGAAACCCATGCCCCAAGGGCCACGCCGAAACCCATGCCCACCCGGGGTGGTGGCGTGAGCGTTTTCTCCCTACCCACACCCAAACTCTCGCCCCATACCCCGCAGTCTTAATGAATCAATCAAAAACAATACATTTGGTTGGCTAATTCAGCCCCAAACTGACAAGTTATTCATTCACCATGGTAAAATTATTTGATACTAGCCTAACTATGTCACAATCTTTTATAAGTGTAAATACTTTTTAAACAAGTAGTTAAGATTTCAAGCACGACCACAAAGCCAATAAAGAATAAGATTGGATGTCGTCACACAGTGGCCAACTTAGCCACATTTTGTGGGTTCGTAGGAACCCAATCATTTTGGAAAAAAAATAGTGAGAATAAATGAAAACCTTGTATGATTTAGAAAAAATAGTAATAGTCTATTAAAATGAACCCATTAGAAAAAAAATTCTAGATCCGCCACTGTCGTCAGAAGCCTGATTATGACTTTGGCCATCTGAGCGGTTCAGGGATTTCGAGAATCAGGTCCTGTCATTGTGAAGCTAACCCAGGGCCGGCCCGAAGGGTGTGCGGGATGGGCGACGGCTCAGGGTCCAAACCCATTGAGGGCCCAATTTTTTTTGTTTTTGTATTAGTTTTACACTGTAAAGTTAGGGTGAGCGGGGCGTTCACGGTGAATGCATGCGGGGAGTGTTTGCCGCATGAGGGAAGGGTGCCGCCATCTCTTTTCACCGCATGAAGGGGATTAAAATCGGTGGATGTTCACCGATTGTGGGAAGAGAGGAAGAGGGTGGCCCACTAACTTTTCAACCAATAATATGTTTTTCTTTTTTAAATGGTTTTCCCTCACCTCATAGGGGTGCACCCCGTACGTTTTTAGACAAGAGGGAAGTTATAGAGGGGAAATGACATCGCAACGTATGATTGGGTTAAAAAAAGTTTCCTCTCATCTCATTAGGGGGGTGCCCCCTTCACCCTTAGAATATATACGTAATGAATTGGAAAAATGTCATTCTAAAGTACTTGATTTGGTGGTTTGAAAGTCACTTTAAAAATAAGAAGACACGGGTTTTAATCCCGATGTCCTTAGTTTTGTTTTTCTTTTTGTTTCTTATCTACTTATTAAATGTAAGTGACATTATTGCCTAATTTTGTCAAGTTACATTAAATAATTATTGTTGATTCGAATGGCATTCACTTATTTTTATATATTTAATTTTTTTATATTCTTTTTAAAAATTTGTATTTAAGGTTCCGTATTTTCTGTTCGCACAGTGTCTAAAGATTTTCGGAGACGGCCCTGAGCTAACCCACCCGAATTTGGTCCGTTTTCCTTGGGGCAATGAGCTGCCTGTTATCTATGACTATGTTCCTTATGTCAGTTTAGCTAATGCACGAGTTTTCTGTTTTTTCTCTTGACTTTTAGATCAATGTTAAAAAAAAATACCAGTCTTTCTCTTTTATCCTGTTTTATTATTATATTTCTGATAAAATAAATCACAAAGTATAGTGTTAATACAAAAGTAATTATATAAGTGATGACAAATTATAAATAAAAATACTTATATGTTAAGTACTAAACTGTATAGGTGATACTTTTCCCTTGTCATTCTGAATTTTTTAGTATCAATATTTGATGGATAAAAAATTACATGATCTAAAGTTATACAAACATCAAAAAGCATATTACGTAGTTAGACGTGTGAAAGACTAATGTGTCAAAATGGGTTATTTTAGTGAAAATGCTATTTTTTTTTTTTGGGTGGAATTCGAAGGTAGAAAGTGCTATAAACTAATCAGAAACTTCATATTACAAAATATAAAACAAGCCTCCGACTGAACAATTGTTATCAAATTTATAACTATAGGATTTATGTATCAATAATGTCGTCTATCATCTCTTATATTGTTGTTTTTTATGTCGATTCTTTGCTTTATACTCAAATGCACTTTGTGAATTGATATATTCGTTGTTTTAGCAAATTGGTATTAAAAAAAATTGGTCAAACCCACCACGCAATGTGCGCCAAAAAACATAAATACCCGCGACAATGCACAGGCATTTCCACTAGTTGATTCGTAAAATAAACTTGGCTAAACATTATTCTATCTCTTTCTTTTCCATCTTCCAATGCAAATGACATCTTTTCTCAAAGAGGGAGTTCTATTTAAACTTGGCTAAACATGATTCATCTCTTTCTTATCTCTTTCTTTTCCATCTTTTCGTAAAATAAACTTGGCTAAACATTATTCTGTTTCACTTTACGACTAGATCTATTAGATTAGAAGGATGGTATCATCCAGGTATGAGTAATTTATGCTTTAGTTAAAGAACAATATTCTTTCCCCTAGTTGCAAGTAACTTTAGTTAAAGAACCTTAAAGCTTGATTGCTCACTTACTATTTAACTATAATATTTTAAATGTACAAATATCAAAAGTAGATTCACTCGATTTCGAGGATTTCCAAGAATAATATCATATACGTGCTTTTTCTTTTTCCTTGCTATAAATAAGTGACATAGGAGTGTAGCATTGTATCTTAATCTTAACAAGATTAATAATAATAAAAAAAAAACTATGATGAAGGTAATTGAGCACGAGCATCCACTGATGCTCATTGACTTGCAGGTGAAAGTTGAAGATGTAGACGACGAATCTGATGATGAAGAGGAGAAGGAAGAGGATCTGGTTCCACAGGTTGAGTTTTCGTGTACTTGTAAGCGGTGTGAAGAAGATATCAACGAGTATTACAGGTACTACTATAAATGTATACATGATTCATGTGATTTCTCTCTTCATAAATTCTGTGCAGAGCTCCCAAAAACATTCAAAAACGCAACACACCCACATCCTTTTATCCTCCGTGAGGCTGGCTACAATTGAACATGCTATAGCTGTAAAAGTGATCACGAGGCCGGTGCATTCTATGTGTGTACATCTTGTTATTGGTTAAGGAAGGATGTAAATTGTGTTGTGGAAGTAGATAAAAGGAGGATCTACCACCCTAGCCATCCACACCCACTAGTGTCTCTCTGCTACAAACGCATTTTATGTCAGTGTCACGCTTGTGGGAAGGAACATAGAGGGGTCTTCTTTCACTGTACCACATGTCCTAACTTCACCATACACATCGATTGTGCTTTCCTGCCAAAATGTTTGTTAATCCAACATACTACAAATGCCGTTTTCAGCCACACCCATCCACTCACCCTTTCTTATTCTTTCCCAATAGAAGAGCAAGCAGCTAAATATTTTCCTCGTTGCAGAGTATGTGAAGGTGATTTTGACTACGATGGGGATCTTTGGATATACAAATGTGAGAAATGTATATACTATGTCCATCTAGATTGTGCAACATCAAGAAGAGAGGCATTCATGTCCATCTTGTCTATCGGTAATTACTACTATTTCTTTTTAGTTAAGACACATTCCATTTGATTAGTTACTAACTTCTTATTCTTATTTATGCCTCTGTTATTATCTATCTATTTGATAAATAATAACCAGGTTAATTATATTTATTTCCAATCTTTCAGATGGAGGTCAAACCATTAAAAACTATAAAGATGCTGACTATCCTAATCTTCTCCATTTACCATTTCCTGATCAAAGTTACAGCATACCCAAACATTTATTTTCAAAAGAACTTGGACTTGCCGATTATGGTAATCATGAGGTAAGCCTACGACATACGAATCATCAACATGAGTTAATTTTAGTTGACGCAGGAAGCATTGGGTCAACCTCCTCAAAGATCAATGATATGATCATGTGTCACAACCCAATGAAAAAGATAGAATTATTATGCAGCGGATGTGTGAGACCAATCATGGAGATGCCGTTCTACAAGTGTCGGGCCAAAGAAGATGAGAACTGCAACTTTGCTCTTCATGAATGGTGTACTCGGCTGCCAACAAAAGTAGACAACCACCCAGGTCACCCACAACATCCCCTCCTTCTAATGCCAAACATCCCCAATATGTTTAACATATTTCATTGTGGAGTTTGCCTCTTAGATTGCAATGGCTTTGCTTATGGTTGTGTCGAATGTCGATTTTACGTTGATGTTACCTGTGGGTTTATGCCGGAAAGAATTACACATGAATCTCACCCAAATCATCTTCTTTCAATAGTTGAGGATCAGCCCAGTGGATATTGTCTTATGTGTTGCAGCTTTTCCAATCAGAGCTTCAGTTTCAGTTGCAGCTATTGTGATGTGTATATTCATCTGCGGTGTGCTTTGTTCTTGCCAAAGACAATTAGGCACCCTAATGACAAACATCCAATGCACATCAGTTACCTCCCAATTGAAAACCACAAGGGTGAATACTTTTGTGAAATTTGTGAGGAAGAATTGAATCCTCATAAATGTTTCTATCATTGTGATGTGTGTAGCCAATCAGTGCATTCTGACTGTGCTCCTTTAATACTTCAGTGTGAAACAGAAACCTATTCCGAAGATGGAGGAAGAGGTGTCTGTTTGTTTTTAAATATGAAGTTCGGGAGCATTCATAAGAAGACTGATGGTCACCCACATCCTCTAACATTTGCCCAAGGGATTGAGAGTGATGGTGGATGTAGCGTGTGTGCTGGGAGATTGCGGTTCGAGATGATACTTAGGTGTTCCGAGTGTGAGTTTGCAGTTCATCACGATTGTTTGGGAAACTTGAACAACTCATGAAGGTGTGTGTGTATGTTTCATCTTCCATGTGCTTTGAAGGCAGACAGACAACCTATCTACTTAATTCCCACTATCAAAATCAAAGTTAATAATATCTTGTATAATAAGTATTGTCGATACTTTTTCTTGTATATCTTTTGTGTGTGCAATGAAAAAATACATGGCATTTGTGTGTTCATTGTTATTCTTATGATACTTTTATTCTTTGATTGTGGCTTTAATTTAATAAAAGAATAGATATAAAATATAAAAGAAAGAATAAGAACATGATAAAAGCATAAATTACAACATTTCCAGTTTTATTAACTTCTTTTATTTTACCCATTGACCCGTTAAGAGTAAAGATACTCCATTCATAGAAATTCTACAGGTTAACCAATGTGTTACTACCAACTTTCATAGCGGCCATTCAGCAAAATCATGAAACCCTAAAACAATAATTGTAGAAACAGCACAACAATTTTTTAATGAAACTTGACCTTTTATCATAGTTATCACTATCTACTGAGCGCAGCCCTATTGTTCACTAAACCGACTGCATCACAAAACAGTCAAGGCCCAAACCGGTTCGCCTCTACTCAGTGGCCCAATCCGATTTGTATAAATACATACCTACATTTTAAAATATCTATATACGCAAACTGATTTTCAAACCGAAACCTAACCAAACTGAAACGGAACTGAACCAAACCAGTCCCATAGGTTTGTGTTTCAAACACCCCAAAACCAGTTCAAAACCAACCCGGTTCCTCCATCGAACCGGCTTCATCACAAACTGGTCAAATCCAAAACTGGTTCAGTTCAACTTGACGGCTCAATACGATCAGCGCATCTCTATCCAGAGGGGAGTATAAATTGATTTCAAACAATCATGGATGAAGTTAAAATAGAGAGTTAAAACTTGAAAGTAAACACTTAAATCACAACCAATTCATTTCTAGCATTTTGACTTTGCTTTAGCGTCAATCATTAATTGATGCCACGATCATTGTGGTCGTGTAGAAACAATAACCAACACATGTAAATGTAATTATTTGCAAGCGTTTTATTTAATTTTCACTCTGTGATGGGGGCACAGGCTGGGGTTTAATGTCTATTGATTTTAAAACACTCGTCCATTGAGCATGAAAGATTGTCGCACTCTTTCTATCCTGAAAAGGTGTCAATTGGAGTTGTAGAGCCTTACAATGTTTGTTGACAACTAACTTGTTGAGCAAAGACACAGACGTCATGGTACAATATGGCGAGTTTTCATGATATGTTGAGCAGTGATGCGTGTGTAGTGTAATATAATTTAGATATATAATTAAGCCCTTTTTACACCTTTAGCCAAGTTTTAAATTTTTAAAACACGATATTTACTAACACTAAACACACATATGGGCAAGTGCACCCATCGTGGACGTAGTATAGTGTTGGTAAGATACCAAGGTCGTCCAAGGACACAAGAGCTTTTAATACCGGTTTATCCTCAACGTCTAATCAAATCAAAAAGTTAGAAAAATGTTTTTAAACTAAGAATGTAAAAACTAACTAAATGCTGAAAAATAAAAATAAAACAAAAACAGATAGACAAGATGAATCACTTGGTTCCGACTCGTGTATTAGTATAACCTTTGATTATTTTCGCACTTTTGCACTTGTTTAAGAGATTATCTTAGTTATTGTAGTAGGCCCCTCTTTTGAAGGCGACGTTACCCTCAACCCAGTAGTTTGAGTCAGCAAGGATACAATCCTAAAGGGTTGGATTATTGGAAGATAATGAATTAAGTTATTAATGCAAATTATGGTAGGCCCCGCTTTTGGCGGTGACGTTACCCTCGGCTAAGTAGTCTGAGTCAGCAGGGATACAGTCCTAAATAGCCGGGTTATAGTATTAATAGTAGTTAACTTATGAGGGGGTCAAAGAGTTTGGATCACCGCCATCCAATACCTATGGGCATTGAAGGAGATCCTACTAAATTTGACCCAGGTCCCTTGCAGGACCTCTAAACGCTGAACAAGGGCAAGACCCTTACCAAACCGTTCCCTTAACCCCCGACCAGGTAGCCAACATACCTCCATATAGACCGTGGAGATATGAATGGTGAAAATCTTTTATTTTATATAGACAGTAAAATAATGCCAAGACACCACGGACAAACGATAAGGAAAGATCACCTTCAACATAAGTAACTAGTTATTAAAGTCATTAATACAAAACCAAATAAAAAGTGCAAAAGATTAAAAATAAAAAGTATTATACTAAACACTTGCCTTCACCAAGTGATGTAAGAGACTTAGGCAAACATGGCCTTGATTGTCAAGAACTCTTACTATCAATCTTGGATCCCGAGACGACTCACACACTCTACGATGGACAATGGATGATGGTGGTGGATGATGGTGTTATGGTGGTGGTGGGTGGTGGATGAAGTGTGAGAGAGGTGGTGTGCCAAGGGATGGATTAGAATGAAACCAAGCACTCCTATTTATAGGCTGAACAGAAGGCTGGGCACGGCCCCGTGTCCGCTGGACACGCCCCCGTGCCCGTCTGACACTATCTCTCTTCATTAATTGTAACGCATTTACAATTAATGCGCCTGCTGTACTTTCGCCACGCCTCCGTGCTCACTGGACACGGCCCCGTGGTGGGCAATAGAAGCTTCTACAGGTTTGTCTTTTCTGCTGCTTCTTGGGCACGGCCCCGTGCTGGCTGAGCACGGGGCGTGTTCAGGCTTCTGTTTTCTCTTCTTTGCTTGGGGAGATGCCGTTGAGGGTTCGGGGCAGTCTACTTTTATTCCTTTTCTTGTATTTATGTTAGAATTAGCTGTCTTTTTGCTTCTTTTGTGAATTTGAGCTCATTTCATCCTGAAAATACAAAAGGAAGACAAAAACACTCTTTTTCCAACATTAGTACTTAAAAAGGGTTAGTTTTATGCCTTATTTGATGTAATTTATATGTTGCATTTTACACACATCAAATACCCCCACACTTGAACTTTTGCTTGTCCTCAAGCAAAACTCTTTAAATGTGGCTTACACTCCCAAATGGAATGGGTAGAAGAGAAGGTTTTTGGCTTGTCATAGAGTGTCGGGAATCCAAGATCTTTTTGGGTTTTATTTTTATTTATTTATAATCCTATTCGTTATGATTTATTTAGAACGTTTCATAGGATAAATTACTTATTTGGGCATAACATGCCTTTTTAAAATTTCATTTATATACAAGTTCACATACCTCACGGGAGAAATCACTCAACACTCGGCCGAAGGTGTATTTTTTTTTTAGTGAGTCACTCGAGAGCGGATGGAACTTACGCCTTCCATAGGCTTGCCAAGCAATCAATCCTCCTCCTTTTTAACTTTATACCTTTGTAAATATCAAGAGGACTTTCTTTTTTTTTTTTTAGGTGAAGGGTTAGGCTTGGGCTAAAGGTGGGTGGTTGGGTTAGTGGTTAATAAAAGGGCGAAAAGCGTAAAAAGCGTCGGTTTTCGTAGCACATTTTTTTTAGTGACTTTTTATTTTGAAGTATTTCTCCAAACAAGCTTTTGTTTGCATACCTTGTTTGTTTTTAACTTCATCATCATTTTTTTTTTCAGTCACATAAAAGAACGAACTTGCGAAAAACCGAGCTTGTTACTAAAATAAAGGGTGAAAATTAAAAAGGGTTTTTGGTGGGTAAAAAGGGTTTAGGGTAAAGAAACGAAAGGTTTAGGCTCAAAGGGGTTAACTAGGGGGATTTTGGGTAGGTGGTAAAAAAATGAAAAATAATGGTGTAGAAATAAAAATGGTTAGTCCTAATGCCTCCATCATTTACTTACTTGGGTTTAAGTTGGTAAGGACCGGGAATGAATCGTCGTGGCAAGTTCTAGAGTTGTAAGAACCAAGCGGCTATTCACACAAGAAACGAAAAATGAGCATTTAATCTAAAGATGTAAATTTGTATGCTCAATAAAGGCTCAAAACTCACTTTTGTGGGAATGGGTTTTTAATGTAATCAAGTATATATAATCAAATTTTAACTAGACTTGTTATGCCGTTTCATAATTTTCTTATGTTGGTTCTTGTTATCACGACGCTCTCGGTTGTAAATTTTATAAAAATATAACCTTATTAATCTTGTGATTCCTAACTTAAACTTTAGACAAGTAAAAAAATGAAAAATTTTTGTAAAAAATTTGGGGTGTTTAGCGGTTCCAATAGAGTTTTGTGTAAGGCTTGTTAGGACTTGCAAAATTTCAAAGTGTTAGCTTCCCCCCACACTTAAATTACACATTGTCCTCAATGTGTCCCAAAAATAAATTTTTAGGTTGATTGGATGTGTAATGTGGTGTTAAAAAGCAAAGATTTATGTTACTGGCAGTCTGGACACGGCCCCATGGGGACCGGACACGGCCCCGTGTTCAGGTGCCAGTAACAGAAATTAAAGAAATGAGACAGAAGCCTGGATATGGGGGCATGTCTGGTGAACACGGCCCGTGTCCAGTTACCTGAACTGGGCGATTTTTCTGCAGGTGGTTCAGCACGGGCCGTGTTGGTTGAGCACGGCCCGTGTTGAGCCTTCTGTAATGGAGATTTGTGTCGGGTTGCTTCGTTCTTTGTGCATGGGGTCATTTTTCTCGTTCCCTTTTTCATCCATTACCACCACGAGTGTGTTTTATTCCTGCAAATTAAAACTAAAAGATTAAACTAAACTAAGGATAGTTCCGCGGAATGCCTCCGTGGTGCGCCACGTTTATAAGGGTCCTTGGCTAGACCCAATGTGAGGTTATATATTTTCTGAGTGGGATGCTTGGCGTCCCATGTTACACCGTCGGAGAGCAGCATCCAAGCTCGAATCAATAACCTTCATGTAGTTGACCGGGTCGTCGCCCTCTATTCTCTTCCCAACTCCGAATTTTACTTCATCATCCCCATACCTCAAGGTGAGTGTTCCGTCATTCATATCTACCACCGCTTGTGCGGTGGCAAGAAATGGTCTCCCTAGTATGAGGGGGACCTCGGTGTCTTCCTCCATATCGAGTATGACAAAGTCGGCTGGATAGACGAATCTGCCTACCTTTACCAAGACATTTTCAATGACACCTTGCGGGAATTTGACGGATCGATCAGCGAGTTGTATGCTCATTTTTGTAGGACTCGTGGTTCCCAGGCCGAGTCTTTTAAACATTGATGAGGGCATGAGGTTAATGCTAGCTCCAAGGTCGGCTAGGGCATTACGAACGGGGGACTCCCCTATTGAGCAGGGAATCGTGAAGCTTCCAGGATCGATTTTCTTTTGGGGAAGTTTATTGAGTACGAGGGCAGAGCATTCTTCGCCTAAATTGACTAATTGCAAATTTTCAATTTTCTTTTTATGAGTGAGGAAGTCCCTCATGAACTTAGAGTATTTGGGCATTTGGGTTAGGACCTCAATAAAAGGAATATTAACATGCAATTGCTTTAATAGACTTTCGAACTTCGCGAATTGCTCATTGGTCTTTTGACGAATTAACCTACCGGGGTACGGAACTCGAGGAGCTTTGGTAGGTTCTGGTGACGGAGGGGAGTTCTTTTCCTGCAGAGGTGTGGGTGCCGTTTCTTCTGTTGGCGGCGGCGCTTCTGCAGGCCCTACGGTGCGGTTTCGTAGTGTGATGAGGTGAACTTGCGCTTTTGGTTTGTTTCGGTATTGCTAGGTAATGCGCCTTGCGGTCTCTCGGCAAAATTTTGAGCTATTTGATTTAATTGTTTTTCTATGTTTTGAATACTAGCTTGTTGATTTCTAAAATTTGATTCTAATTGTAGAAATCTTTCCGAGTTTTTCTTTTCAGTGTCGGAGATGAGGCGAGATACAGTATCTTCAAGCCTTTCTCGTCCACTTTGTTGTTGAGTGAAATTTTGTGACTCATTTCTTGGTTGTTGAAAGTTTGTTCGTTGTGTTTGTTGGTTACTACTATTGCCGGGTTCCCTCCAACCAAGGTTTGGGTGGTTTCGCCATCCTTGGTTGTAAGTTCCCGTTGGGGGACCCGACGGCCTAGGTCTATTATCAATGTAGTTTACCAATTCTTGTTGATCGTCCATTTCTTTCATACAACTCCAATTTTCATGTGACCCACCACACCCTTCACAAGCCATAACCGAGACTGTTTTTGTCATTTCCAATTTTTTTATTTTTGAAGAAAGGGCCTCGATTTGGGCTTGTAAAGAAGTGCTTTCATCGACCTTATGGGCGCCCGGGGCAATAGATTTATTGCCTCGGGGGGTGTGCCATTGAAAATTGGTTTGAGCAATTTCCTCAATTTGGTTATATATTTCATGCGGGCGTCGATTACCTAAAAGTCCCCCGGAGCTAGAATCAAGTGTCTGCCTTGTGTGTGGCAACAATCCATTATAGAAAGTGGATACTTGTTGCCATATCGCAAGGCCGTGATGTGGACACTTGCGTATAACTCCTTGAACATTTCCCAAGTTTCATATAAGGATTCCCCATCCTCTTGTGAATATGTATTAATTTCAGTCATTAATTTAGCAGTTTTAGCGGGAGGGAAATACTTATATAGAAATTTTTGGGCTAGTTCATCCCAGGTGTTTACCGATCCAGCTGGGAGGGCGTTGAGCCAAGCTTTCGCTCGGTCTTTTAGTGAGAAAGGAAACATTCGGAGGCGGATGGCGTCATTTGATGCTCCGTTGATCTGAAAGGTATCACATATTTCTAAGAAATTAGTAATATGTAGATGGGGATCCTCGTCCGCAAGCCCATGGAAGGTTGCGGAGTTTTGGAGCATTTGTATCAAATGCGGCCGAAGTTCGAAGTTATTAGCTTCAACATTCGGAGCATTGATAGCGGCGCCTAGGTTACCTACGGTGGGTCGTAGATAATCCATGAGGGTACGTTAGTCCGCCATTGGAGGTGGATCACCCGAAACCTTCTCTTGGTTTTTAGCTTTTAATCTTTTTCTGAGAAAGCGTTCGGGTTCCTCTAGAGGTTCTTTTATGTCCTTATTAGAACTGGAGCTCATACACTATGTAAGATTGGCGTCGGGTTCCAAGTCCTGCAATAAAAACAGAAAAGAATGCTGGTCAGAAGGTTCACCACGGCCCCGTGTTCAGCGAACACGGCCCGTGGTCGGAGTTACAGTAAATGTTTTCCAGATCCCAGTTACTGGAAGTTGGACACGACCCCGTGTTGCATCGACACGGCCCCGTGGTCAGCCTTCTGTAACTTGGAAAACTAAAAACTGCCAGTAACGATGCTGGGCACGGCCCGTGTTTGACCAGGCACGGCCCGTGCTGAGCTCTGCAGAAGCTGAAAAACTAAGAAAATCCTAAAAAATTAAAAAGAAAAATAAAAATATGATTAGGCCGTTGATTCCTAACTTTCTTAAAATCCTTGTGTCCCCGGCAACGGCGCCAAAAACTTGATGCGTGTGTAGTGTAATATAATTTAGATATATAATTAAGCCCTTTTTACACCTTTAGCCAAGTTTTAAATTTATAAAACACGATATTTACTAACACTAAACACACATATGGGCAAGTGCACCCATCGTGGACGTAGTATAGTGTTGGTAAGATACCAAGGTCGTCCAAGGACACAAGAGCTTTTAATACCGGTTTATCCTCAACGTCTAATCAAATAAAAAAGTTAGAAAAATGTTTTTAAACTAAGAATGTAAAAACTAACTAAATGCTGAAAAATAAAAATAAAACAAAAACAGATAGACAAGATGAATCACTTGGTTCCGACTCGTGTATTAGTATAACCTTTGATTATTTTCGCACTTTTGCACTTGTTTAAGAGATTATCTTAGTTATTGTAGTAGGCCCCTCTTTTGAAGGCGACGTTACCCTCAACCCAGTAGTTTGAGTCAGCAAGGATACAATCCTAAAGGGTTGGATTATTGGAAGATAATGAATTAAGTTATTAATGCAAATTATGGTAGGCCCCGCTTTTGGCGGTGACGTTACCCTCGGCTAAGTAGTCTGAGTCAGCAGGGATACAGTCCTAAATAGCCGGGTTATAGTATTAATAGTAGTTAACTTATGAGGGGGTCAAAGAGTTTGGATCACCGCCATCCAATACCTATGGGCATTGAAGGAGATCCTACTAAATTTGACCCAGGTCCCTTGCAGGACCTCTAAACGCTGAACAAGGGCAAGACCCTTACCAAACCGTTCCCTTAACCCCCGACCAGGTAGCCAACATACCTCCATATAGACCGTGGAGATATGAATGGTGAAAATCTTTTATTTTATATAGACAGTAAAATAATGCCAAGACACCACGGACAAACGATAAGGAAAGATCACCTTCAACATAAGTAACTAGTTATTAAAGTCATTAATACAAAACCAAATAAAAAGTGCAAAAGATTAAAAATAAAAAGTATTATACTAAACACTTGCCTTCACCAAGTGATGTAAGAGACTTAGGCAAACATGGCCTTGATTGTCAAGAACTCTTACTATCAATCTTGGATCCCGAGACGACTCACACACTCTACGATGGACAATGGATGATGGTGGTGGATGATGGTGTTATGGTGGTGGTGGGTGGTGGATGAAGTGTGAGAGAGGTGGTGTGCCAAGGGATGGATTGGAATGAAACCAAGCACTCCTATTTATAGGCTGAACAGAAGGCTGGGCACGGCCCCGTGTCCGCTGGACACGCCCCCGTGCCCGTCTGACACTATCTCTCTTCATTAATTGTAATTCGCAATTACAATTAATGCGCCTGCTGTACTTTTGCCACGCCCCCGTGCTCACTGGACACGGCCCCGTGGTGGGCAATAGAAGCTTCTACAGGTTTGTCTTTTCTGCTGCTTCTTGGGCACGGCCCCGTGCTGGCTGAGCACGAGGCGTGTTCAGGCTTCTGTTTTCTCTTCTTTGCTTGGGGAGATGCCGTTGAGGGTTCGGGCAGTCTACTTTTATTCCTTTTCTTGTATTTATGTTAGAATTAGCTGTCTTTTTGCTTCTTTTGTGAATTTAAGCTCATTTCATCCTGAAAATACAAAAGGAAGACAAAAACACTCTTTTTTTCCAACATTAGTACTTAAAAAGGGTTAGTTTTATGCCTTATTTGATGTAATTTATATGTTGCATTTTACACACATCAAGCAGTTAGACAATTAAGCATCTTACAAGAACCCGGAACAACCACTTCATGCTTTCTTTGCATGCACCTTTGTATGTGAATCCTAAATGTGACCCGATGCATGAAAAACACATTGGCTTGTTGCCTCATGTCCTAGATATGAGGTGGTACAATATGGCGAGTTTTCATGATATAATAAATGAGTAATGAGTCATCTGTCCAACGATATGAAAGGTCCAAATTTATGCAATAAAAAGGCATATACAATTTCTTTAATTATTTTTCATAAAAAACCAAATCCATAACAGAACAGCCAAAAGGTTTGATAATAAACTACTTTCCATTAAAACACCAAAACAAAACAACCAAAACCGAATACCCTGACATCAAATCTTCGTCTTTAACGATTAGTCTTGCCAACCCTCTCAATCTCATCCTTCTTCTTAATAGCATAGCTATACAAACAACAAATCAAGCCAACACCAAATCAGCCAAAAAAAAACCAAAAATAAATCTAACCGCAAAACATTAAAACATGTAAATTTATTTAAAAAAAAGGCACCTGTTTAAAGAACCCTTGCCAGCATTGATAAGCTTATCAGCTAGACACTCAGCAACAGTCTTCACATTCCTAAACGCACACTCGCATGCACCAGTGGTAAGCAGATAGATAGCCTGGTTAACACGCCTTAACGGAGAAATATCAACGACCTGACACCTAACAACACAAGCAGAACCAATTCTAGTAGCATCTTCTCTTGGTCCACTGCATGTAATAAATATCACATTATTAAATAACATCATCTATAATACATACAACTTTAATCATCCAAAAAAAACACAAAACTCTTGTTTACCAACAAATATATTACACGTCTTTCAAATTACAGTTGCAAGCAAAATATGTTTCGCGGGTAGCAAGTTCCATCAAAATAATATTAATTATGTATTTAACCTCTGAAAAGATGCTAATAATAAACATGATAACCCTCCTAATCATAATGGAGTGACTAGTAAATAAATAAAGAGTTAAATGCTTGGTTGGTCCCTGTGGTTTGCGAAAATTGCAGACTTGGTCCCAGTGGTTCACTAATATGGCGAAGGTGATGGTGGTTGCAGGTTATGAAGGAGGAGGTGGCTGTGTTTTTGAAAGGGAGAGAGAGAAAGGGGTGATGAAGAAGATGAGTAGTTGGCCCCTATTTTCTTTATTTTTTTATTTTTTAATTGTTCATGGGTAATATAGTAATTTCACACGTATTTAACTGAAAAAACTAATAAAGGTTAGTGATAAGGACCACCCGAGTGCAAAAATTACAACTATTAGGACCAACTCTGTAATTAATGAACCACTGGGACTTCGTGCGGTAAATTAAGTCGGTATTGATTATGTTAATTACCGTAGAGTCATTCGCTATAGCAATCAAAACAAAAACCCCAAATACCCAAAATAGACAAGCGCATATTTGGGATCAAAATATAAATAAAAGAAATGGATTGGAAGAAAAAAAATCTAATCTTAATACTAAGAAGTTATATAGGCACATAATATCTTTCATATGTTTTACAGTCTCCATGAATAAAGCATAACTATGTTTTCACAAATAAATTAACATGACATAACAAATATGGTTCAATAAAATGAAAATGCTCCCATAATTAGCTGCACTGCAGCAATGCATGTTAGAATGATAACACAGTTCCTAAGCAATACTCTAAATGTTATATAGAATAATAATTTGTGGTGCAGGTCCGTAAATTCATTATCTTGAATGCATGTATTTTTGTTCCTGTGAGACAGTGACAGTATTGAACGTCCAAACGGTTCGATTCGAAACGGTACTGGTCGAAACGGTACGGGTCGAAACGGTACGAGTCGAAACGGTTCGCCTCGAAACGGTTCGATTCGAAACGGTACGGGTCGAAACGGTATGGGTCGAAAGGGTAAGCGTCGAAACGGTATGCGTCGAAACGGTTCGCGTCTAAACGGTTCCCGTCGAAACGGTTCGTGTCGAAACGGTTCGTGTCGAAATGGTTCGATTCGAAATGCTACTGGTCGAAACGGTACGAAACTCGTCCCGACCCTAAACCCGTCTCGTGCGAATACTTGTGCCGGCTCGAAACCCATTCCGATCTGAAACATGCCCCGTTTCTTTAAGACACTAACCCACATCGACCCATTTCTTTAATGTTGTCGACCCGCTTTGACCCGAAAATAACAAGATGGAATTTCAGGTGACCTATTGTGACCCATTTAGTTAAAATATCTTACCCAAACCAACCCATATAATTTTAAAAGCAACCCAAATTGACCCATTTGGAAGGCTTTGGGTCGCCCCCTCTACTTTGAATCAATCTTTGCTTCATTGAGAACACTAGCTATATATTCTGTTTCACTTTACGACTAGATCAATTAGAAGGAAGGTATCATCCAGGTATGAGTAATTTATGCTTTAGTTAAAGAACAATATTCTTTCCCCTAGTTGCAAGTAACTTTAGTTAAAGAAGCATAATTAAAGCTTGATTGCTCTCGCTTACTATTTAACTATAATCTTTTTTTTTCTTGTTTTGTTCTCTGGTGGTGTGTATGAGTTGCCAAAGAATAAGCAAATGTACAAATAACAAAAGTAGATCCACTCAATTTCATGGATATATTTCCAAGAATAATAAGTATCATATACCTACCTACCTGCTTTTTCCTTTTCCTTTTCCTTTTCCTTGCTATAAATAAGTAACATATGAGTGTAGCATTGTATCTTAATCTTAACCACATTAATATATAAAAAAAAACTATGATGGAGGTAATTGAGCACGAGCATCCACTGAAGCTCATTGATTTGCAGGTGAATGTTGAAGATGTAGATGACGAATCTGATGATGAAGAGGAGAAGGAGGAGGATTTGGTTCCGCAAGATGAGTTTTCGTGTACTTGTAAGCGGTGCAATGAAGATATCAACGAGTATTACAGGTACTACTATAAATGTATACATGATTCATGTGATTTCGCTCTTCATAAATTCTGTGCAGAGCTTCCAGAAACATTCAAACACTCAAGACACCCACATCCTTTTACCCTCTGTAAGACTGGCTACAATTGGACATGCTATATGAAGAACGATACGTTAACCAAGTCCATCCGAGTTACAAGCAATGGGCCTCTCGGCCCGGGTTATGTTTATTTTATTTTAGTCTAGTTAATTATGGGTCAAACAATAGTTTGTTTATATTTATTATTTGGGCCGTAGGCCACATGTATGGGTCGAACAGAAGTATTATGTCCAGTCTAGTAGGTAGCGGTTAGAACAAGGGTTATGGGCCAAGCTTTGCGAACCGGCATGTCTCCAAGATAACTACCCGAGCGGTTATTTCTCAAACGTCATATCTTTTCAATTTGAAACGACGTGACTCTTGGAAACATACCTATTCGCTGCTATAAAGCCGCTGCCAACATCCTTGTTCGCAGTCAGTCAGTTATATTCGAACGTGTGTGTTTACAAGTTATCATATTCAAAGTTCTAGTTATCATTCAAGTTCAATTCGGTTAGTTATCTTTTGCAAATCTGATTGTCGTTCAATCCATCATGAAATACTGTGAATGTTGTGGGTTGTTTGAGAACGATTGTGTATGTGGTCACAATACCATCCGTTCCGATTGGTCCTGGGTTTCCGATGACGATGATACCAACATTGGTATCAGAGCCAAAGGTTTAACAGGAAGCGGAAGGGATTGTGATCAAGAAGAAAACCGGGTTCGTGGAAACAAAGGGAAATCGGTGGTGACCGATTATGGTGAAGAGGATTTTGTTCGTAGTGGAGAGTGCGGCCGGCGGCGGAAGTGGATGAGTACGCGCAGGGGAAGCCAACCATGCGGACCGGGATATCACCAATGAAAAAGTTTCCAAAGAAAGTGTTTCAAAAGGGTTTCGTGAAGAAGTCCGGGAAGAAATCTAATGCACCAGTGGGTAGGCCGAGAAAACCGGGGGTTCGGTGTTTCAAGTGCAAGAAATTCGGCCACATCGCATCAATTTGCCCTAGTAAGTATATCATGTTATCACCATTGCCAATAGAAAGTGATTATATTGTGAAAGATACTTGCGGGGGTAAATGGGATTCAATCTGGGTTGTTGATCCCACGTTTAAAACGCATATGACGGGAAATCGAAATTTGTTTAGGTGTTTCAAGAGACACTTTGGGGTTGTAACGAACGAAAGTAGGAAAGACTTTTCGTTTGTACATAGAATAGGAGAAGTGAGAGTGCCGGTGGACGGCAAGGATAAGACAATCCCGTGCGTAAGTTACGCACCAAGACTTGACAAGAATGTTCTAAGTCTAGAACAACTCTTGTTTCAAGGGATTGAGACGGTCACAATGGGTGAGAAGTGTGTGTTGAAGAAAATGTTTGGTTGTCGATCAAAAGGGTTCGACATATACGAAGACAAGTCGGAAATCGATTTGGAACAAGATTATCTTAATGCTTTCTACGATAATCTTGGGGTTGATAATGGCTACAAGAAGGAGAAAAAGGAACTCCAAGAGTGTCTGGGGGATTATTATGAACGGGAATTCGAGAAGTCGAAAAACAAAAAGAAAGTGTACGGTGAACGTTCAAACGCTAGGAAAGAAAAAGTTGTGTACTCCAAGAAAGCGAAAAAGGCATTGTTAATCTACATTGAAGGCGAGAAAGATAATCCGCGCCAATCTAGAGAAATGCTTCGGGAACGGGCAATAACTCTCTCTCAACTCGAGGAGGACGTCGTTGAAAGAGATTTAATTATGGAAAGTTGCGTGGAACCAGGGGATCTTATCACACTACACGAAGAAATCAAGAAACACCCAAGGTTCTTCGACGCACCGTTCGAGGAAGTTTTGGTTTGGTTCATCACGGATTTTCTAGGGATTGTTTGTGAAAAAGCAATGCCGCCAGAGTTAATTGATGGGCGTGATCTCAGTCTCATACTACTACACCGCATCGGGTTCGAAGAGATAATGGAGAAAAACATGTGGGGCGATATTTCGGTGAAGTATGGCTACGAAGCGGATGACGCTTACGAGATAAAGGTCGCCTACGTTTATTATTTGGAGTTGGTCGAATGGTATTTCGACTACATCAAGAAGGAGCGTGCAAGAGAGAAAGTTGGCATGGCCGAAAGCTCAAACAACAATTGCGGTTGGCTCGACGATTCAAGCGACGACGACGTGGTGGTCAAGATCGAGGTGACCAACAATCGCAAGGAGTGATCGTGATCGAAGGACTCGGATGTTCTTGCTTAAGGGGGAGAATGAAGAACGATACGTTAACCAAGTCCATCCGAGTTACAAGCAATGGGCCTCTCGGCCCGGGTTATGTTTATTTTATTTTAGTCTAGTTAATTATGGGTCAAACAATAGTTTGTTTATATTTATTATTTGGGCCGTAGGCCACATGTATGGGTCGAACAGAAGTATTATGTCCAGTCTAGTAGGTAGCGGTTAGAACAAGGGTTATGGGCCAAGCTTTGCGAACCGGCATGTCTCCAAGATAACTACCCGAGCGGTTATTTCTCAAACGTCATATCTTTTCAATTTGAAACGACGTGACTCTTGGAAACATACCTATTCGCTGCTATAAAGCCGCTGCCAACATCCTTGTTCGCAGTCAGTCAGTTATATTCGAACGTGTGTGTTTACAAGTTATCATATTCAAAGTTCTAGTTATCATTCAAGTTCAATTCGGTTAGTTATCTTTTGCAAATCTGATTGTCGTTCAATCCATCATGAAATACTGTGAATGTTGTGGGTTGTTTGAGAACGATTGTGTATGTGGTCACAATACCATCCGTTCCGATTGGTCCTGGGTTTCCGATGACGATGATACCAACACTATAGTTGTCAAAGAGAACACAAGGGAGGTGCATTCTATGATTGTATATCTTGTATTTATGTGTGGATGGATGTAAATTGTGTTGTGGAAGTAGATAAAAGGAGGATCTACCACCCTAGTCACCCACACCCACTAGTGTCTCTCAGCTCCAAACCCATTTTATGTGAGTGTATTGCTTGTGGGAAGGAACACAAAGGGGCTTTCTTTCAATGTACCACATGTTCTGACTTCGCCATACATATCGATTGTGCTTTCCTGCCAAAACGTTTGTTAATCCAACATGCTACAAATGCCGTTTTCAGCCATACCCATCCACTCACCCTTTCTTATTCTTTCCCAATAGAAGAGCAAATAGCAAAACATAATCCTAGATGCAGAGTATGTGATGTTGATTTTGAGTACGATTGGGATATTTGGATATACAAATGCGAGAAATGTATATACTATGCCCATCTAGATTGTGCAACATCAAGAAAAGAGCCATTCATGTCCATCTTGTCTATCGGTAATTACTACTATTTCTTTTGATATAAGACCCATTCCATTTGATTAGTTACTAGTATTATTTATGCCTCTGTTATTATCCATTTGTTAAATAATAACCAGGTTATTTTATTTCCAATCTTTTAGGTGGAGGTCCAACTGTTAAAAATTTTAAAGATGTTGACTATCCCAATCTTCTCCGTTTACCGTTTCCTGATGAAACCTATAACATACCCAAATGTTTATTTTTAAAAAAACTTGGGCCTGCTGATTATGGTAATCATGAGGTAAGCGTACAACATATGAATCATCAACATGAGTTGATTTTAGTTGACACAGCTGGAAGCATTGGGTCAACCTCCTCAAAGATCAATGATATGATCATGTGTCATAACCCAATGAAAAAGATAGAATTATTATGCAGCGGATGTGTGAGACCAATCATGGAGATGCCGTTCTACAAGTGTCGGGCCAAAGAAGATGAGAGCTGCAACTTTGCTCTTCATGAATGGTGTACTCGGCGGCTGCCAACAAAAGTAGACAACCACCCAGGTCACCCACGACATCCCCTCCTTCTAATGACAAACATCCCCAATATGTTTAACATATTTCGTTGTGGAGTTTGCCTCTTAGATTGCAATGGCTTTGCTTATGGTTGTGTCGAATGTGAATTTTACGTTGACGTTACCTGTGGGTTTATGCCTGAAAGAATCACACATGAATCTCACCCAAATCATCTTCTATCAATAGTTAAGGAGGGTCAGCCCAGTGGAAGCTGTCTTATGTGTCGCTTATATGTTTCACCATATACGTTGAATTTCAGTTGCAGCTTTTGTGATGTGTATATACATCCGTGGTGTGCTTTGTTATTGCCTAAGACAATTAGGCACCCTTATGACAAACATCCAATGCACATCAGCTACCTCCCGATTGAGAATCACAAGAGTGAATATTTTTGTGAAATTTGTGAGGAAGAATTGGATCCTCATAAATGTTTCTATCATTGTGATGAGTGTAGTCAATCGGTGCATTCTGATTGTGCTCCTTTAATACTTCAGTCTGAAACAGAAACCAATTCCAGATATTACAAAGGAAGAGGTGTCTATGACTTTTTAAATATGAAGTTTGGGAGCATTCATAAGAAGACTGATGGTCACCCACATCCGCTAACATTTGCCCAAGGGATTGAGAGTGATGGTCTATGCAGTGTGTGTCAACGGAGATTGCGGTTCGAGATGATACTTAGGTGTTCCGAGTGTGAGTTTGCAGTTCATCGCCATTGTTTGAAAAACTTGAACAGGTCATGAAGGTGTGTATGTTTCATCTGTGCTTTGAAGGCAGACAGACAACCTATCTTATCTACTTAATTCCCACTATCAATCAAAGTTAATATAATATCTTGTATAATAAGTATTGTCACTACTTTTTCTTGTATATCTTTTATATGTGAAGTGATGCAATGAAAAAATACATGACATTTGTGTGTTCACTGTTATTCTTCTGATACCTTTATTCTTTGATTGTGGCTTTAATTTAACCTATATATATAATATATGAACAAAGTGTGGGACACGTGTCCTTTGATTGTGCAACCAAAAGTTGTTTTTGGCGGGAAAATGTGGGAAACACTAACATTTTTTTTTCGGATCCCGCGTCTCTTTACCAAACCCGGATTTTACACCCAGTTATATAAACAATCTAAAAACCCAAATCCCTCTCCTTTTTTCTTTCTGAAACCCTAGATATCACAGCGTGTATACTACTCTTTTCTAACGACAACCGTTGCTTGAATCATTGACGATCTAGAGGATACGATCATCAGGTTTCAAATCTTCTTTTGCTATTTGTTAATCATGTTGGTAATCTGTTCAAAGATAGTTCATTCGTTGATCTCTTTTTTTTTCTTTTTGTGCGTGGAGAAGAAGATATTGTTTAGAGAGCCGTTCAAAAACAAAAATTAGGGTTTGTAGAGAAGATATGATTCGGGATTCTTCTTCACACCACGTTAGAAAACCATATAACAGTTCCCACATGGTTTTGTGTTAACTGTACGCTGGTGAACCTTGATGGTGCTATCTATTGCCATGTATGTTCATATCAAATCCCTTTGTGGATACTTGTCAATAATTTGCAAAATATTTTATGTGCAGATATGTGGAGAGCATAAAGAATCTGGAATCGTTAGGCATGGCTTTCTTGCATCGTCTTTACATGAGGCAGATTCGATTACGAATAAATCGTTGGAATGCAACGGGAAATCATAAGGTATAAATCATAACTACTAATTTGTAGAGAAGATATGATTCGGGATTCTTCTTGACACCACGTTAGAAAACCATATAACAGTTCCCACACGGTTTTGTGTTAACTGTACGCTGGTTTAAAATCATTTGTATTGAGGTTTCATGTGAGTTGCACACTAAGTGTTTGTGTAAATGCCTAAAAGAATTCTGATATTTATCTGTGGCCGATGAAATCAGATTGGAATTTAGATGGGAAATTTATTAGTACTGTGGTCACAAACTGTGGAACTATTGCTGGTCTTGGTCACCAGATTTGATCTATTACGAGTTTAACAAACAACCACCATCCATAGACAAGGATCTTAAATCACCCAACCCTGTTCAAAACGTAGTTCCATAATTTGTGACCATAGAAAAAGATGAAACTACGGCCATAACTTTTACTTAAAAATGTTGCAGGTCAATGACAATTGAGCTCCATTAATGCAAAATAATTACAATCAATTCACCCATACCGTAGTTTGATACCATTGCTGCCAGGTAAGCTTCTAAAGTTTGACCCGTTTGGTATCAAACATAATGTTAACTGGTCCGGAAGTCTTGCCTCTACTATCTTGCTTTGTCAAGTTTATATTTCATAATTCATGTTTTTATGTGACCTCATATTCTGATATATGTTCTTCTGCAAATAAAAAATTACAGCCTATAGCCTACGAGTAGTTGTAAATCAGTGTACACTAGCTTATAATGCTCATCAAATTGCTTAATCTTTATATAAAATCATCCTTCAGGATTCATCATCAGATTGTGAAGAAACCCCATTGCCACCGACCAAAACAAGCAAATATTTAGCCCAATGCTGCCACAGTTACTGTATTAGCAAATCTTTGCAGCTACCATCCTATGAGGTTGGGTTAATTCTGTTTTTAATAGCAACAAGAAATATGTATATTTGAATACGTTGTTTGGTTTCCGTATATTGTACTGCATTTTGAATTTTATCATGCCCTGTAAATTTCTTAATCAGGTCAAGTTCTTTGAGCTCACTCTTGACAACTTCGGAATGCTTCAGTGTACGGAATGGGAACCCAATGGTTCATTCAACAAATTAAGTGGAACCACTTCTGCCAGTGGTCAAGGTGTTAATTATTCTCAGGAGAGATTTCTGATTCTACATTGCCACCTAACCCACGTAAAGTTGTCTTGTATCGTTCACCCATCACTCACGTTTTGGCGGTGAGTAATCAAAAGATGGCTTTATTTTTTATAAACTTCTGCTTTTAGTTTTCTATAAACATTAAAATCAATAACAATATGTAGGTTGTGAAGTTGTAAGGCATGTGACTTTGTTTTGTGCTCTCGATGAAAGGTTCTGGCCACTGTGTTTGATGAGCTCTCTCTTGATGGAGTTCTTTTACTCTACTTATCTGCTCCAGGTAACACTATGTTCATATGTTTGGCTATTTTTTATTTTAGTTTTTACTCTTTTTTTTTTGAAATGGCAACTTTCATTAAAAAAATAAAATAGAATCAGCTCGCTAGCAAAGTTAACAACTACAAACAAAACTGAAAAATCTCCTATCTAGCTAATATAGAGAATTCACACATGCTCTTACGAAGGCTTTCCGTGAATTTAAAGACTATATTTTTCGTGTTGAATTTAAAGATTCACCGGCTATAACGATTTGTAGGCGGCGCTGAAAGGTGTTTCACGTGATAGATATTGACTATATTTTTATGCTTCTGGTGATAGCTATCTATAATGCATATTTTTTCATATAAACCTATGGTTATTCATTTTCCCTTTAATGTATTGGTTAATGACAAGATGGAAATGGTTAGATCTGAGGCATACACAACTACTGACATTATGGCTGTAAGCATTTTTTCCTTTTTGTTGTAATCGAGAGTTGAAGAAATTGAGAACTCATGTACCAAAAAAATCTATTTTTTATGCTTATCCTAGCCCACCTCAAGTATTGCAAGTCTTGGGTGTGTAAAATAAATTGTGGTATTGCATTTGCTCAAGAGGCAATGCTGGTACCAAAGGATCTCGTGCCTTACAGCCAAATTCATCTTGTATGTTATTTTTTTCATTTTTTTTTATTTTTGTTTTTGCATCAAATATTAATATTATTCAATTATATGTATAATCTAATTACTTTTGGTGCTAAGTTTGTATCACAACATATTCAGTAGTTATTTAGGTTCAAAATAATTAGATTTTGAGAAATAGAGGGATGTTCAATACGTAACCTATTTTTTTGTAATGAATTGCGAGAACCGCATAGGTACTTATATTAATTACTTTAAACGTGATACATTAGTTGTTTTTTTATACGCCTTGCTTTCTCTTTATCATCACATGTGTTTATCTCCCATGCATTACGTACAAGTGCTTATGCGATTCTCGCATTTCTCTACTTAATAATGGTTTTGTATTGCACACAACCTTTGTGAAGCATGTAACAAGTTTTAATAAAACTGAAATGGAAAAAATGTAAAATAACTGCCAATCACCAGTTTTAATGATTTAATTAATCACTCTCTACATCCCAAATTATACTAGGCCTGAGATAAATAATGCTTATATGCCTTTCTTTACGCGTTCATAAGAGGTGTGTGCAATATTTCTATGCTCATTGTAACCCCTTAATGTGTTGACCGTTTATTCTCTCAATATTTGCACAGTTATTGCAAGCTCCACATGATGATGCTGAACTGATAATACGTGAACGTTTCCTGTCCCAAGATTAGTGGTGTGCGATCAACATAGTTCTCAGGTTATTATTCTGTTTTTATCTTTATATTAAGTTGTCAAATAAAATGTGCATCGTTGGTCTCAGGTTCAATGTGGGCAAGGGTGAATAATATAGAGTTATTGGTGTAATAGAGTAGGATTAAGCGTTGCCATTAAAAAACCTTACGAGTTGGTCAAATTGTGTTTCTTTTTTTAACATTTAAAACATGTCAAAAAACATGTTTATGGGTAGAGGCGTAGGCCTCTTAAAGGAGAGGTCTTAGGTTCAATCCTGGGCAAGGGTGAATAATATAGAATTATTGGTGTAATAGAGTAGGAGTAAGCGTTGCCATTCGAAAAATATAGCTCACTTGGTAGAGTCTTAGGCCTCTTAAAGGAGAGGTCTTTGGTTCAATCCTAGGCTAGAGTAAATAATATATAATTATTAGTGTAATAGAGTAAGAGTAAGCGTTGCCATTAAAAAAACTTACGAGTTGGTTAATTTGTGTTTCTTTTTTTAACATTTAAAACATGTCGACAAACATGTTTACGGGTCAACCTGTTTTGTCTTGCACTAAAAATGACATGTTTGAACTTTGAACCAGAACTCATTTTGATCCTTATTTTATAGGTTTGACTAAATAGTTGTTTTATATAAAACGAGCTAGATTCTTATTGGCCAAGTTGGAACCCATCAAGTGGTTGGAATGGATGTTATCTTCACTGATGATGTCAATCTTCAAATGTTCTTTGAGCATTTACAGAATCCTTTGACCCAAAAGTCAAACTTAAAGAGTTTACAAAGTTTTAAAACTCATGGGTGATCAATTTTCCAACATGAACCTTTTCTTGCATCGTTACAAATCGTTCTATTAAGGGTTTTTTTTAGCCATATGAATTGTGCCAGGACCATTGCGTGGGTGATTAATTTGAGGGTGCAAATTAGTGAGGCGATTATGTGATCACTTAAAAGACATTTTGCATTTTGACAGTTTTGTAAGTTATTGATGAGATTATAGTATGTTGATTGTTTATTTAACTTTAAGGTTATATATTGGAGCGGATTAAGGCCCCTTATGGAGCTAAACGAGCAAAAAAAATCATATAGTCTAAATTGCAAAAAGAGATCTTGCACTGGCGATTTTTTATAAACAAAATTACTTATTCATTTACTTACAAATGGGTCGCTTAGGTATATGTTTTATCACAGACTACGCACAAGTCAAATGGGTCGAATTGGTTGAAAGTAAGCCAAATTATTCTAAGTTATTAATGTTCTTTATTCAATAAACATGTTGAAATTGCAACTTCTACTTATGATGCATATGATGCTTAAGGTATTACTGTTCGTTTTTTCATTTCTTTTACCCAGTCGAGTTGAAACATAAAAGTCCTAAGGAAGCAGCACGGATGGGAAGGAAAATACAAAGTGAGCACCCTGATATTGTATGGGATATTCTATATTTTTTTTTTTGGAAATTTCAAAACAGTTTTAAGTTTCTAATGAAAATTCGCGGTGGCTTATAAGTTAATAGAACATATTTGGTATGCAGGTAAGTGCTGATTGGGAAACTGTTAAGACACAGGTGATGTATAAAGTAGTGAAATGCAAGTTCTCAATTTACACACATTGAATTCAATGCCTTATTAATAGCGGGCTGTGTACTGGTTGAAGATTCTCCTCATGATCTCCTTTGGGGTGGGGTCCCGACGGTGAAGGTTTCAATTTGTAAATCTAACTTTCAAGCCAACGCGTTGCTAGGTATGTTAAACTGTGACAATTAATTACCTCTACATTTAGCATTGCCCCATTGTGTTTGTTAGGCACGCTAAGTAACGATTATTAAGCCGGTTACAATTGCTTGTATGGCAGTTATTTCACACCTGATACTTATGCAAACAAAGATCCAGCACTCGCCACAAGGCTGGCAGCGGGATTATGTGCTGATCTTGCTTCTGCCATATATTCCGTGCGCGCTAAAAGTGGATTTGCTCTGGTAAAATAAAATTTGAAATTTTGACGACTATGGTCAATACAACTCACCTTTGTACACTTTAACTTATCTACGTTTGACATGGCAGGTGCGTCCTCCAGGTCATCATGCTGGCGTAAAACATGCGATGGGATTCTGCCTTCACAAAAAAGTTAATTCTTGATTAGGTAATTTATTAGTGATAGTTTATTCACTGTTTATGAAACAACCTGTATTAGTTGAAAGTGATATTAAAGTATGATGTTTACTGATTTACCACATTTATTTGCAGGATGTACACCATGGAAATGGCACTCAAGAAATATACAAGCAGAACAAAACGGTGATTCACCGATGTTGCTTTCTTCGGCTCAGCTCATTGATGATGTGCTATATTTAATAAAATATTTGTTTCCAATTATATTGATTTGTTACAGGTTTTGTATGTATCTTTACATAGACATGAAGGTGGAAAATTTTATCCTGGTACTGGTGCAGTCCATGAGGTTTGTTTTTGTGTGCTTTTTCCAACGATATAATTTTACTTGAATATTTTCATGTTATCTAATAACAGCGAGTGTTACGTTTTTTGGCAGTTTGGTTCCATGGTTGGAGAAGGGTACTATGTAAACATTCCATGGAGTCGGGGCGGAGTCAGAGATAACGATTATATTTTTGCATTTGAGCATATCGTGCTTCCAATAGGTTATTTCTGTTTATATATCTAATATATTATTGCTTTTGGGATGTGTATTCATGTACTCACTTTTGGAATTCACTTGATTGTAGCTCGTGAGTTTGCTCATGATTTTACAATCATTTCAGCTGGATTTGATGCTGCAAGGGGTGATCCACTTGGATGCTGTGATGTAAGCTTAATTTTTTTGTTCCTGTAAGGTTGTACTTTTCTTATTGGATAGCAAGTTCTTCGGAAGGTTTAACTGAACATCTTCTTGAATATGGTCATGACTTGTAGGACCATCTTCACGAATATGGTATTAATCCACATGACCACCTTCCTTGACATGAAATCGACCTGTAAGACCATTTTCTTGAACATTATCTTCACCCTAGAATCAGCTTTTTTATCAAAAAATATATTATTTGATTGTTTTTCTTCTGCTTGCTGGATAGTAGTGTCTACGGATAGTTTTAACCGATCATCTATCGGAGAAACCGTCTATCGGAGAAACCGTTGTTCATCCATTGTTGACCTCTCTAATGCAATCTGCTCAGGCAACAAACAACCATAAACGCTTTTCCCATTCTGAGGTTCCATTATGGTGATCTCGGTTTTAGAGTCCACTTCTCCATTCACCGTGTCACTACCAATCTCAGCCACCACCGTCGAAGAGTTTTATAGGTAATTCTTTTTTTTCTTTTTTTTTTTACATATGTTTCATTAATGTTTGTTGACATTCGTATTCACATTTGATGGGTTGTACTACAAAGACAATTTGAAGTTAAATATGCAATCAATTTTCTTAGGAGTTCTTGAATTAGTGTTTTAATCAATATTCTTCTAATTCATTTTGTTTCTTTTGATTGTAATACATCAGAAACTGGAATTAATCACTTGCTTTTAGTAATGTGGCCCATTGGTTACTCAAGCTTTTAGAAAGAAATTTCAAATGTAATCAGCCTTGAGGGTTTCCATGGAGACCTCTTTAAAGTCGCAGGTACGTCAATTTCTTTCTTATTTATCGCTAATAGAAGTATTATTGACTGATTATGTTTATGGCTCTACTTAGAAGCAAATACCCAATGAACTGGATATGGATGGATCGAGCTCCTTCATTTTTTCATGGATATTATACCCCTCGAATTACTATTCTTTTACCAACTTTCTTCTTCCACTTTTATAACCTAAATATATGTCTCCTTTTTTTTTTGCTTTATAAGCTTTAATTATTGTCATATATAAATTGGGATAAGAAAGTTTTGTTGGTTCAGTTCTGTTTATACATGAAGGAAAACATGAAAACATACCTTTGATTGCATCAGTACAGGCCAGCAGAGAATCCAGATGTAGATGCAGCAATAGTGTTTGACATAGTTGTCAGTTTGGTCTGGTTCCTCCTTAGGGTGCAATCTAATGATGGTGACTAAGAAAACCGAAAAGGGTATCGGTTGTAGGAGAGGAGGTCGAGCATTATGATGTTATGGCTAATGGGATGTCTGATTGTGTAACTGAGTAACCCCTTAACCTCCATATAATTCTCCTTATATATGCACCCAAGAGGAAACCCTAATTAGTTAATAAGGGTAATTGGGCCCATCAACAATTACCAACTAATTATTTAATAGGTTATAATATATTTTGATCTCTATAATGTAAATGATTATGATGGCTATAGATTAAATATCAATACGTAATATATTTAATCTTACATTCTCCCACTTAGCCGAGTAATCATTTACTATGAGTATTAGGTAAGCCTGATCAGGAGTTAACACTCATTTTAGCCTTAAACAAGTACTATAGCAGAAAAATACAGCCGTTGAATCATAATGCGACTCAGGACCCCCATTAATCATACTATAGGCCTTAATTTAAAACCTAATCATCATGATCAAAATACGCGTAAGCCCTTTGTTTGATTTGTAACTATATTTGTCTATATGCCATTATGCTAGCTTGACATATTCTTAGAGACATACAAAATCAAACTGATGAGGAAAATTAACTAATACTTAGTCATTCATAGTACGATATGCAATTGCGCATGACTATTAATTAATACCCGTCTATGAGCTCTCTTAATAAGACTTATGGGTAATAGCCCTTCAGTTATAGGATCCTTAAGCATATCATGAATGTATTCGATACAAAACTTAGTTTCCTCAATTCGTTCATAAACGAATAATTAATTGCGTATCGAAACTTAATGCAGCACCTCTTGAACTGTTACTGTTCAAGGAGTTATGGTAGCTGACTTTATCACACTAATTCTTCAAAACATTAATTATATGGAGTTAATAAACTTATGAGTCCACTGATAAATTTCCAACAACATTTAGTGACTATATTATGTCGTTATAACTTAGGTTGTTAATATCAGTGCATTACGACTCCTCCATGAAATAGGTTTTGTCTGCTGACATAAAGATATACCCGAAATTACATTTTATAATCTTTGAATATCACAAAGTTAGAGTAATAAACCGGTTTTAATTCTCACTTCTTCTTTAAATTGTAGTCTCTCGTTTCTTTTAAAGATATTGTAATACTCCATTAGATGCTACACATTAATCTAGACATATCTAGTGTGTTGCAATGTGAGTAATATCTAAACGAGTATAGACTTAAACTTACATAAGGCTTCCAATTAATGAAGCGTAAGGAAATAATCTCATTTATCCTATTATCCTCTAAAGGAGAGCAGTATTTTGTTACATATGTAAGAACCCATTTAACGTTAAACTTATAGAACGAAACTATTGTTCCATTGGGTCT
This sequence comes from Helianthus annuus, assembly GCF_002127325.2. Taxonomy (NCBI): domain Eukaryota; kingdom Viridiplantae; phylum Streptophyta; class Magnoliopsida; order Asterales; family Asteraceae; genus Helianthus; species Helianthus annuus. The sequence continues at coordinate 162,852,587 of NC_035434.2, read as the reverse complement.
ATCTCAGTACGTTATGATATCTATTACATAAGAGACATCTCTAAGATCTATTATATCAAAGTTTGTGTTAACAATGCTTTGACTTATGTAACATATGTTTGTCAAATGTCATCTATATAGACAAGTTTATTTTAGTTGCTCCCACTCATCTTGAGGTAGGTACATTAATCCACTTGATTCTTGATGAAAATAATTACGTTAGCTTTTCATCACATTATGATGTTTGCATTAACCCATACATGGATATTATTGGCTTACAAATAAAGTGTTCTTTAACCTTCAGTTTGAAACTTTAGGTTGTTATCTAATGAACATGTAAATGTGTCAGCCATTTGTCATGGAAAATTATTTATAATGTTCATCTAATGTAGCTTTAAACTATTATAAGCTACTAGAACAGTGGTGATCCTCAAAGAAATCTTTTGTTAGATATGTAATAAAGATTCTTTAATAATTTATCTCTTCCTGAGTATAACCTTTGACAATCAATCATGCTTCTTAGTGTCTTAACGCTTATATTAGGATTTGATTTATTTATGAACACTCTTAGGTAATTCAATCAAATCCCAAATGTTACACGAACACATAAAATCAGTTTTACTAGAAAACTGTTTTATTCCATTCAGATGATTGATTTACGCTAATGGCTTGATTTTAAGAGATAGGATCATTAAACATTTCCAAAATCCATTTCAACTTCATTAGGGAGGTTATGTAATCATCAAAGTTAGTAGGCTTTTAAACCTAGATGACCTCCTGAGTTGATTATTGGGTTCATTAGAAGTTTCAGTTTTATGGATTAGCTCTTGGTTAGGTTGCTATCATTTTCATTCTAAGTTTGTAAGGGTTGGTGCAGTATGATATACAAGAGGTGTAATCGGAGTTAAATTCGTAGTGAAATTTAATGACACTCTCTTCCCCCCGCCTCTTGTATTCCTTGCAAGTCATGATAAGGACTTTGACTGCTCCTACTGACCTTAGAAATCTTTAGGAACTCAGCATGCTTAGGGTCAATACTTAACGACCAACAAATTCTAATAGAGAAAACAAATTAAGGACGTTAGTCGTTGTGATTTCTCTTGTTGAGGATTATGTTATTTTAGGTAAGAAATCTAAGTGCGCCCACAATTAAGCAACAATGAAACTTTTGTAAGAGTAGCATTAGATTTAAGGAGATAAGGTTTGATAGAACAGTGTCGTGATGGAGCGATGTCTTGTACAAGAGGTGTAAATTTAAAATTTGCACTCCCCACCTCTTGCAACTATTGCAAGTTATTATTAAGACACTTAATGCTCCCACTGATCTTTAATATCTCTAGAATGCTACAAGAGAAGTTTCAATGAGCTACGTGACATGGGAACTTATCACATATACGTTAGACTTTATTTGATTTCTTTAATGTCCAGATCATAAGTAGCTTAGGGACATATTTAATAGAAATCTTATTAAGTATATGTATGAATAAATTTCTTCTAAGACCGTGGGCTATATGAGACAAAATTTAGATACAAGTTGATAGTCTGTTAAATGATAAATGAATTATGTCTGAATATTCCATTTGGAATAAGTTCCACGAATGTCAGTAAATGACTTATGATGGACCCATGCTTATTCCTTAAGCCAAGTCATATTTTAGGGCTTTAACGTCATGATTTAAAATCACCTGAAATGAGATTAGATGGAAAATCATCCTCATTAACCATGTCATGATTTCTCATGAATTTTGGTTCTAATGGATGAAATTTATAAGTCTCATTTACCTTCTATCAAATTCTCATTAGCATGATGACAAAAGTTGTGAAAAGTAAGGTATCATCTAGTTTCATCTTAGTAATGTTTCTATCCAGATATTTAGAACAAATAAAATGAGAGTTTACGGTAAGTGTGATTTTATGTTGACTATGCAAACCTCACAATCTTCATATCTTTGCTTAATTATGATACTATATTCTGATTAATCAGAATATATAAGGTATCGAAAAACGTTGTTTGAAGACTGCTTATTATGGCTCTTATAGCCTTAACATTTAATTTTTGTCACTAACTCTCGTGTTAGTTATTTGTCGAGTTCTGGTAAGGAAACGTATGGAACTAGAGTCAACTAATCATGTGTTAGTTGGAATATTAAAAATTATCAGACTTAAATATCATTAGGAAGTTACTATCTAATTAATTTATCCAACTGTTCTTTAGAATAATGGATAGTCTCGTTGCTTATGCCTAGTCTAGTGACATAATTATGCAGTGAGATTTTTCCCTTGAAGAACCTTAACGTTGGGATTAGCACTTGTAATTTGTCTATGGACCTTAGAACAATCCTCTCTTAAGGTTTTAGTGGTTATAAGGTGAATAACATCTTATTTTCCAGTTTCAAACATTTATTTCTTTGTACATATGTTGCTTATCAACACACTCATTATACTTTGGTACTTGTGAGTGTTATAGCTGATTTATAATGCATCAAATTGTACAAATGAAAACTTAGTATGTAATGTACTGGAAAATGTACTTATTTCCATGCGTAAGCCCTTAACTTTATGGGTCATGGTATTGTACATTATAATATATTCACATATACCACTTAACCTTATAATTTATAATTTTAAATGAAGACATGCGCCTTAGGAGTTCTTGTGATTATTCCACAATTATAGATTAGTCTTAGGAAAAACTTAATCTGGAATAACTTTAGTGATAGCAATTATGTTAGAGAGTTCTTGATTATCATAAGAGACATCATGTTCGATTTATCCTAATCATCATGCTCTATTTTTCTTCTGTAGTGCTTTATCAGAAGAGAGCAATAAGGTTATCGTGTCTTAAGAGATAATCAAGTATTTAATTTAAGAGCTAATTCTTATAGAAACTTTAAATAAAGCAAAACATTTTAGGCTTAGGAATTAGAGTGGATGAGATATAGATTTATAGAAGAAAATTATAGTGAGTAAAAATTATGGGTACTAAGAATAAGGCAGACAGAATGATCACAAAAATTAATTGAGGATCATTAATATAAGGATCATTATATGAAGAGGTTGTGATATGTCTATTACTAACATCAAAATAATAGACTACTTAAAGTTCTACTTAAACGAAGACAAAACAGCTTTGGCCAGAAGTGTAATCATTTAAGCATGTGTGCAAAGTGGTTGTAACAAATCAGCTTTGGCCAGAAATTGAGACAATCACTTTAGTTATGCACTTGTTAAGTATGCCATCTATGAAGGAATTAAATCAACTTTGGCCAGATATTAAGACATTCATGTTTATGATGCACACTTAACATGGCTTTCGTAATACTTGAACGATAAGTAGATGTATCAAGTCAGCTTTGGCCAGAAATGATATATCAAAAACTCATTCAAGTTAAGCCATTTTGGTTTTGTAAAACATTATTTGATCCTCATTAATTAACTAATTAATTACAAAAACCAATCATTTAATAGCAAACCACCCGTTAGCGCGGATCGAACTCCGCGATGAGTTCGCTGGGGGGGTGCAGGGGGACAGCGTGCCCCCGCACGGGGTTCGGGGCGAAGCCCCGAGCTAAATCTTAGCTCACATTAAACAGCCTAAAATAATGAGGTTTCGAGTCAAGTCTCGACTGAGTTATGAGATCTCGAGTCAGTTATGAGGTCTCGAGTCGTAACCTTGTTGTCTCGAGTCGGAACCATGGTCTCGACTACTATATCTTATGAGATCTCCAGTCATGATGAGGTCTCGAGTCGCAACCACGGTCTCGAGTTATGACGTTATGGTCTCGAGTCGCAACCTTTGTCTCGAGTTATGACGTTATGGTCTCGAGTCGAGACCTTTGAGTCCATATGATTTCGAGTTGAGACCTTATGGTCTCGAGTCAAGATCTGTTGGTCTCGAGTCGAGACTGATGGTTTAAGGACCTGATGATTTCGAGTCGAGACCCTATGGTCTCGAGTCGAGACTGATGGTCTCGAGTCGAGACTGATGGTCTCGAGTCGAGACTGATGGTCTCGAGTCGTAGTCTGATGATCTCGAAGCTTCCTGTCAACAGCTGTTAATTGTGATAACATAACCGAAAATTCGAAATCTAAGGGATTATGAGATATTATTTCCTGTTTTAAGATGATCTAATTTTATCAACATATTTCGAAAATAGTAACTGTTTATCTAATAACAGTTTTCGAATAAAGTTAAAAATAAAATTGGATCAAACATGGAAAAAAAACACTCATTAATCCTAAAACATTCCAAAACATAACAGAATTTTTCGAATTTTCTCAAGAACATGATGAACCCTAAAAACATAAAACATAAAATCTGGAACCCGAAACCTGAATATTAATAATTTTCTAAACAGATTTCGGCTAAAACATAAACCAGTTAATTTCGAATAAACATATGATTAAGCTTTTATCTGAAAACAATGATCTCGAGTGGACAAGACCGACTCGAAACCGGCTGTTATGATTCATAAGGTTTCAAAAATTCCGTTTTCCAAGTTTCAATCCCAGAATTATGGATACAAAAACAGAACTGACTAATCAACATATGCTCTGATACCACATGTTGGTTCAGTTCTGTTTATACATGAAGGAAAACATGAAAACATACCTTTGATTGCATCAGTACAGGCCATCAGAGAATCCAGATGTAGATGCAGCAATAGTGTTTGACATAGTTGTCAGTTTGGTCTGGTTCCTCCTTAGGGTGCAATCTAATGATGGTGACTAAGAAAACCGAAAAGGGTATCGGTTGTAGGAGAGGAGGTCGAGCATTATGATGTTATGGCTAATGGGATGTCTGATTGTGTAACTGAGTAACCCCTTAACCTCCATATAATTCTCCTTATATATGCACCCAAGAGGAAACCCTAATTAGTTAATAAGGGTAATTGGGCCTATCAACAATTACCAACTAATTATTTAATAGGTTATAATATATTTTGATCTCTATAATGTAAATGATTATGATGGCTATAGATTAAATATCAATACGTAATATATTTAATCTTACAAGTTTTGATTTTTTTTCCCTATGAAATTGGTTTAAATTTGAGTTCAAGATTTGTGGGTTTTTGTTTGAAATGAGAATTAGGTTCTTCATTGACTGCATATGACATAGAAATGTAGAATCTGGATTGCCATTAGAGGGGTGTTTGGATTTAGAATGATGGTAATTTGTGTTTGATTTTTGAAAAGATTACAGATGTAGGGAGGCTGATGAAAATCAAAGAGTGGTTTGATAGATATAAAATAAGTTGACTGGGAGTTTGAGGAAGATAATGATGAAATGCTTTTAGTTTTGGGGAACAACTAGAAAGGAAGGAGATGAAAGCTTCTTCAGAATCTTTAGCGACTCAGGACTCTTCGGCTATCGGGTATTCTTCTGGCCCGGTGAAGCTGATCTTAAAGTGTACACACATAAATTTGTTATACTTTAAACATATAATAGCAAGTTTGACGTTTTTCTTCATTCCAGTTTTGGTTTCATTTTACTAATTTATGTTGCACTCTTCACAGTTAATCGTTGTTTCGGTACCGCCAGAATGCTATAAACTCACTTTTGGTCGTGCGGAGGGAAACAAGCTTTCAGGTCAAATCTTTTTTTGCCTAAGGTTTTCATTCCGATTTCCAATTTGTTATGACCTTCACTATTTTGTGATCATCAACACGAAAGAATGATAATTATAAGCGTATCTTTTGATGGACAGTTTATTTCAATTGATTTTGGATACATTATTTACAATCGCTACTGGATTGTTGTTTTCTAGAGTTTTATTCTTAATAGACGTTGTCGTTCTTAGGCTTGTATGTATCATTGATTGCAATTTCGAGGGTATGCGAACTTTATTGATTTCAAGAACATTAAGGGATTTATTTATTTATTTCTATTAGTTTTATTTTTGTTAAATAACAGGAATTACAATCTGAGAGGACACAAGAGCATAACTCAAATTATGAAATATATGTGAGAATTCAACTATGGGTAGAATCAAATGAATTCTGCCCAGATGGCGATATCCCCATTAGAAGAACTACCAAAAAAATATTTTACACACGAATTCACTAAAAAGATCAGATGTATATGGCGTGATAATGGTGGTCGTGAGGTTAGTTTTGTTTTTTTTTACAAGAAGAATTCCGGTTCTCAAACTCCGTATCAAATTGTTGAGACTTGAAATCACAATAATCAGTTTGAATTGTAGTGTGCATTTGGTTTCGTGAACAGGTGGAGTGGTTTGGGTAATGGGTCAACACATGCTCGGGTCTAAAACAATACTTTTTAATGCATGTGGAAATGGACGAGCCGGAATGGTTTGTGTGGAAGCATGTTTTATCCATTAAGAGTCAAACCCCAGCAACCTGGTTCTATTCCAGCTCGTGATTTTTTCAATGTACAAATTGAAACTGGAAAATTGGACAAATGCGTAAGCTAATACAACCATAAGCTGTGTGGTACGAGTTAACAAAAGCAACCTATTGTTTCTGGATTCATCATTGAGGCAACACATTAAACCGTCTTTTTGTTAATTATATTTAAAATATTTACCATCTATTATTATATATAATACATGACTTTTTTTTTAAAGATATGAGCTTAGTTTAGGCTTGATTTGTCTTGCAATTGAAGTTAAATGAAAAGTCACTTGATGTAGCAGCTGGAATATAAAATTTACCTAATCTGGGCTGGAAATTGAGATTAAGAAAAGTAGCTTATTAGCCCACAAACTAAATCACTTACAATCACTAGATAAATATTTGGAGAACATTTGAAGAGTTTCAAGAATAGATTACGAGTGAAAGAAAAGGATACTCAAGTCAAGTCATTTAATGTTATGCACAATATTAGTATTTTATTATCGTTAGTATTAGGAACAAAGTGCATCTTGTGGTATCGTGTAATAAGGTTCCTTATACAAATTCAACTTTTATATTTACATCTTTCAAAATGATCATTTGTTATATACAATTAACCTAATCAATCGTCATATGTTTTGAGTAATATGATTTTATTCCCTTAATTTGGAAAGCTATATGTGTAGGAGAGGGAACATGTTATATCTACTTGACATGGGGATTTTAAAAATATATGGTTCAAAATTTATATTTTACAATATAACTAAACTATAACTTCTTGTATAGTTATGGAGATGGGTAGATAGCAAGGGGTTCTAATATGGTAGTGAGCCATTGTTAACAGAGGAGTAAAAGGGTCATTTTTGATATGGTATTACAGGTTAAACTTATCGTTTTTTAAAAAAGGAAAAAAGACAACAAAAACAATATATATATATATATATATATATACACAAGTTGGTAGGAAGTTACTTTTTTAAGATGAAAAAGATTATTGAAGCCTTCCTTGGTACAACCCATTCAATATTCGTACGATTTTCATGCTATTTATTGGGTTTGGAGGTTTAATGCAATCAAAATCTACTTTCAAAGTAGAAAATTTTCGAGTTTATAAAAAAGTTTTCTTTTTTCCGCAATTGCAGATCTGGACAAACAACACCTGTCTTTGCATACTGTGTAATGACACATGGCACCATGGAAGAAAAAGATTTATAAGCGTCAGGTATATCCTATCTATGTAGAGTTTTCAATATCGACCCATTCACATATGCATATTGAATCGGTTATTTCAGGTTATGTTGTATCGTTTACGGGTCAAATATGCAAATAAAAAACAATTAGCTTAAGGGGAGAAATTTGCTTGAAGTGTATTTCAAATACATCAAACAACCTATTCATGTTAATGAAAATCTAGATATTGAATATGACGATTACAAATATATCCATTTAAACAAGTATCCTTTTAAGTTTTGATGCTCGGAGTTTTAATAAAATAAGAATATGGGTCATGACAGGTAACCTTTTGGTACACGGTTGACATGAAAATTTTTTTGTCCACATTTCTATATTAATTTTCACTATTACTTTGTTTATAATATTACTCTTTTGACTTTGCGAAGTCTAATTCTTCTCTTTTTTTTAGAAAGGCAAAATATGAGGGTTTTCGAAGTCTATATGTATGCATACTTATGTCCCAACTGAACATATATATTGATTTGACACATTAATTTATAAGATGAAGAATTGAGTGGATGCAAGATGAATTGAGAAACAAATACTTCTGGATCAAGGAACAGATTGAGAAAGAAAGATGTAAGGTGTTGACCTTTTAGCATACATGTCGTTTAAAGTGGTTGGCTTCCAAGCATCGGTTCAACTCGAGTCTCTCAATGATTTGGAAGGGAAGTAATAAATGTGCTATCCTGAAGTCTTAATTTCAAGATTAGTCTGCATGTGTGTATCAGTGTACCAGGCAGGTAGGTCGAGGGTATCGGGGAAGAGGGGGGGGGGGATCGATCCAAGAGAACTGATTGTAAAAAATAGAGGTGCTAAAGCATGGGTGTTTAAACAAGTTGATTGGAAAGAATTTTGCTTTTAAAAAATAGAGATTCTAAAGCATTGGTGTTTAAACAAGTAACGTCAAGGATTTAGAGAAAGTTAGCAAGAAAGAGATTGAGCTTCGTATATCTAAGAATTGAAAATTAGTTTTTATGTTTTTTACGTCTTAAAAATTTTGTATGGGTTTACGAAACATTTTCATACTGAGATCTCATTAACAATTAAAAGGTTATTAGCTTTACACGAAAACCATTAATACACATGGAGAGAAAGTTAGGATACTGATGAAACAGAACAAATAAATTATTGTGGGAAGGGAAAGAAGATACTAATGAGTTTGAAAATGTTGTTTATGTACTTTTTATTATTGAAAACTAAATTTTCCTAACCCGGGATGTTCCCGGGTGATAGCCTAGTAAAAGAATAAATATAAAAGAAAGAATAAGAACATGATAAAAGCACAAATTACAACATTTCCAGTTTTATTAACTTCTTTTATTTTACCCATTGTTTTATTACCAACTTTCATAGCGACCATTCAGCAAAATCATGAAACCCTAAAACAATAATTGTAGAAACAGCACAACAATTTTTTAATGAAACTTGACCTTTTATCATAGTTATCACTATCTACTGAACGCAGCCCTATTATTCACTAAACCGACTGCATCACAAAACAGTCAAGGCCCAAAGCGGTTCGCCTCTACTCAATGGCCCAATCCGATTTGTATACATATATACATACATTTTAAAATTTATATATACGCGAACTGGGTTTCAAACCGAAACCTAACCAAACAGAAACCGAACTGAACCAAACCAGTCCCATAGGTTTGTGTTTCAAACACCCCAAAACCAGTTCAGAACCAACCTGGTTCCTCCATCGAACCGGCTTCATCACAAACTGGTCAAATCCCAAACTGGTTCAGTTCAACTTGACGGCTCAATACGATCAGCGCATCTCTATCCAGAGGGGAGTATAAATTGATTTCAAACAATCATCAATGAAGTTAAAAAAGAGAGTTTGTTAGAAATATAAACTTAGCATATATATTTATTATTATTATTATTATTATTATTATTATTATATAATATTATAGTTATTATAGGTTCATTATGGATATGGCAGTTATTCTCCTTAACTGCCGATTATATAGGTATATATATATACAAACATTCATGTATCATTTTAGTTATCAAGATATTTTTTTCAATATACAATATCCACATACGTATGTTTCTCTGGGTTTCTCGGTTCTGTACACAAACACACACGAGTACGGAACGATTACGATGATGGCTTCCGCTGTCCGGATTTCCAACATGTGGTATCAGAGCGCATGGTTAGAAAACGAAGAATTAGGATCAAAATTACATGATCCTGGGAAGATACGGATGAAGAAGATGGAAAACAAACACGGGAAGAGGCGAGAAACAAATAGCGATTCCGATTATATGAGTCCCCGATTACGCGCGATTGCAATCTTGAAACAAGAGATTGCAATAATGGAATTGCAATACGAAATTGCATTAATGGAATACGAATCGGGACGTCACGAAGATAATGGAGATGTAGGCGAAGTAATGACACGGAGAGAAGAAGACGATTCCGAAAGAGATGTTTTGGCCTGTAAAGATGTTCAAAAACTGAACGGTAAGATGCAGGAAAACAGGGACGGTTATTACAATAGAGAAGACGACAAGGATACGGAATCAACAGAGAAATCGGAAATTAACCGAAAGCATCACAAGAGAAAACACAAGGGTGATAAAGATGAAAGAAGCAAGGACCGGAAATGCAGGCAAGATGATGATAGAGACTATCACGAAGAAGAAGAAGAAGAGAGTGAAGGATTCAACCGGAACCGATCACCGGAAACGGTATCATCGGATGTTAATATGAAGAAAAGAATGATGCAGAAACGGCGGGAACAAAAAAAGAAGAAAGGATGTCCAGATTTAGCGACGGCAGTTAGCGACAAAAGAAGAAGGATAGCGACAAGAAACAGATCAGCGACAGAACGATTTAGTAACACTAAATTGGCTTTAATGACAGATCAAAGACTTTTAGCGACAACATGGGTAATGAACAACAATATTACCGTACTCGGCATCACGAAACAAATCAAGGTGGATCTATGGACGAATCATGACAAGTTTAAAGAAAAAAAATACGTTTATCATCAAAGCCGACGTGACGACCCATTACCGATGCTAAGTTTAGGGGATGGTGTTAGAAATATAAACTTAGCATATATATTTTTTATTATTATTATTATTATTATTATTATTATTATTATTATTATTATTATTATTATTATATAATATTATAGTTATTATAGGTTCATTATGGATATGGCAGTTATTCTCCTTAACTGCCGATTATATAGGTATATATATATACAAACATTCATGTATCATTTTAGTTATCAAGATATTTTTTCAATATACAATATCCACATACGTATGTTTCTCTGGGTTTCTCGGTTCTGTACACAAACACACACGAGTACGGGACGATTACGATGATGGCTTCCGCTGTCCGGATTTCCAACAGAGTTAGAACTTAAAAGTAAACACTTAAATCACAACCAACTCATTTCTAGCATTTTGACTTTGCTTTAGCATCTTACAAGAACCCGGAACCACTTCATGCTTTCTTTGCATGCACCTTCATATGTGAATCCTAAATGCGACCCGATGCATGAAAAATACATTGGCTTGTTGCCTCATGTCCTAGATATGCGGTGGTACAATATGGCGAGTTTTCATGATATGAAAGGTCCAAATTTACGCAGTAAAAAGGTATATACGATTTCTTTAATTATTTTTCATAAAAAACCAAATCCATAACATAACAGCCAAAAGGTTTGATGATAAACTACTTTCCATTAAAACACCAAAACAAAACAACCAAAACCGAATACCCTGACATCAAATCTTCGTCTTTAATGATTAGCCTTGCCAACCTTCTCAATCTCATCCTTCTTCTTAATAGCATAGCTATACAAACAACAAATCAAGCCAACACCAAATCAGCCAAAAAAAAAAAAAAAAACCCAAAAGTAAATCTAACCGCAAAACATTAAAACATGTAAATTTATTTAAAAAAAAGGCACCTGTTTGAAGAACCCTTGCCAGTATTGATAAACAGATAGATAGACATGTAGGTCCCTTTTCTCGGAGGATCGAGAACAACCTAAACCTTGTTATACTAACCCACTAGCAAGTGCGGAATCCAAGCTAGTAGGCAAACCGGGATGAAGCAAGTAGAGAAACAAGCACACAAGGTTTCACCGATTAACACCACTGTATTAATACGTATGAAAGTTACGGTTACAAGCACAATGTTTACAAAACCAAAGATGTAAACTCTCAAGTGTGTGTGTGTGTTTCCAGCAGAATGCTCTCAAGCTCTCTATCTCTTGTCTGTGTGCATCTGTCTTCCGAAACTCAACACATGCATGGGTATATATACCCAGCTCATGAAGTCTGGATCGAAGGATCCGATAGATGGTCCGAAGGATCATCTATCGATCACAAGATGTTCGAAAGATGAGCATTGACCTCGAAGGATCATCCTTCGAGGTCTAATCAGTCGAACCATATCTTTCGTGCACCTCGAAGGATTAACACCATCCTTCGAGGAACTATCCTTCGATCAGAACATCTTTCAACATACAATCTGTTGTCCAAGTCAAACCGGAGGATGGTTGACTTGGTCAACTTACAACACAAATCAGGACATCGTTACATACAGACCGAATACAGACAAAGTACAGACACAAGTGCACCAACAAACTCCCCCTTGGCTGTAGCTTTGTCTTTATCTTCTATAGTTGTAGACTCGTCTCGAACTTCGACGGTCTTTGGTCCTCGAGTTACCAAAACTCTGATGTCCTTTCAAGTCTTCAATGTCGGAGGATCTTCAAAGTCTTCACGTCTTGAAAGCAGAGAGTGTATCAACAAACTACCCGTATCATGTAGGAAGTGTGTTGACAAACTCCCCCTTAACATAAGCTCCCCCTTGAGTTATGCTCGTGAATGGACTTTATCTTTATGAAGTGAGATCCTTGTGGTGTTGATGATGGCCAGCGGCAACTCGATCATATTCATCTTTTGAGCGCCTTCTCGTCGTGTCTTCATTCCAAAGCTTGTCATCGACCATGTTCTCCTAGCCTTTAGAATCTGCACATGCAAGAAATCTAAACGCATAATGAGAACAACTGCTTGGAACATAGTATAAGCAAATGACACACGAATGACCATGTCACAATCAAACACCGTCCGACAGTTTGAAAGTTTAATAAATTTGTCAATTTAAGTCTTTAACTTTCAAAACCATGCAAATTTCGACCGTTTATGAAGATTTAGTCAATTCGGTTTTCGTTCAGGTTTCAGGTAACGAAGACTCGAGCTCCAACATCGTACGATCGAAAATAAAGTAGAAAGAAAATCTTTTTGGCTTTTATAAAGTTTATATTAAAACACACCTAAAATCTTTTTGGTATTTTTGAAAGTAAAAGACAACAATTTAAAATCCTTTGAGTGTTATCAAACGACATCACCGCTAATGTCGTGCTGATATGCATCAAACGACGAAACTGTTTAAAAGAAAAACAATAAAAGTTAAGCAGTAAATAAATAAATATATACAAACATTCTTTTTGCGAGTTTCGAGGGTAAGAGAATCATATCAGTGTACGGTCATGCCAAAACACTCTTGTTGTTCAGTTAGTTAACATTAAGATAAGCATCCTATAACAATTATCGGTATTGTTGTCCACTTAAGCTCAACTTATCAGATGTAATCATGGCGAGGGGATACGTTAAGGTATGATTTATACTTACCGACCGGTGTTCATCCACATCACGACACATTCCCGTATCAAGGTATGCACGAGGGTTCATCTTACCGGTGAGTATACCGATTATCATCTGTTTGACCGTATAAAATGTATAAAATGTGAGATACTCACTTATTTTGAATTGAAAACAAGCCCTATGTGATATAATCACTTATTGATGAGGAACTTGATTTTCATATGCATGAGGGCACAGGTGCAAGTCCGTGAACAGGTCAGTACTTCCGTACAGCAGAGAGACGAACTTGACACCCGGATAAATGTGATATTTTATCACTTATTTGATATGGACATGTGATTGTTTATCACTTATTGAGGTCGAATGCAGTATGTAATATGTACACGTATGTATAGTATCATGGAAGATCTTAGACTTAGTCTATTTATAGAAGCAACCATGATACCCAGATGATAAGCAGCATAAAGACCGAATATCTCAGAACCTCGGCAATCTATCAAACGAAATTTCGGTACTAAGACCATATGTCAATGAATGGTTCCCACCTGATCTTCAGTCGATTAAGATTTATATCACCCTGCACACTTTAAAATGATTGTGAGCCTACCGATACATCTTATATAGAGCTGCTTATCGTTTTACATTTAAGGTTTAAAGAGGTTTGGATAGACCACTGATGTACTATCATTTTCTCTTTTGCTCGCCAGGAAACTCATTTTTGCTTTTCTATTGTTTTTGTGTTTTTGAAATTTTTCGATGTTTTTGGATTTTCAGATTTTTGGATTTACTCCCCCTAAAATCAACAAACTAAGATAAATTTAAAAACACACAAAGATATTTACAAAAATGATTTTCCGATGTTGGTTTACTCTTGCTTGACCTTAATGCCATTTACCAATAATAAGAAGTCAAATCTAGATTTGTCAAAAGCTTTGGTAAATAAGTCGGCACGTTGGTCATCGGTGTGGACCTTAACAACATCGATTAGCCTTTTCTCAAAGCAATCACGTATGAAGTGATATTTGATTTCGATGTGTTTGGTCTTTGAATGCTGCACAGGATTTTTAGTGATATCTAAAGCAGCAGAATTATCAACGTATATAGGAGTAGTTAGGAATTCAAAACCGTAGTCCCGCAATTGTTGTTGGATCCAGAGAACTTGTGAGCAACAACTTGAGGCAGCAATGTATTCAGCTTCGCATGTTGATGTAGCGACACACGTTTGCTTCTTGCACTGCCAAGTGACTAGGCGATTTCCTAAAAACTGACATCCAGCCGTTGTGGATTTGCCGTCGATTTTACATCCGCCAAAATCAGAATCACTGAATGCGACCAAGTCAAAGTTATTATCCCTAGGATACCACAGACCGGTGTCGGGGTAAGCCTTCAAATAACGAAAAATCCTTTTGACAGCAGCAAGATGTGAGGCCTTCGGGTTGACTTGATATCTGGCAAGCAGGCACGTTGGGTACATTATATCTGGCCTTGATGCTGTGAGGTACATAAGGGATCCGATCATCGCGCGATAGTATGAAGGGCTAACTGGTTCACCCTTCAAGTCAGGAGTAATTCCGTGATTAGTTGGCAGTGGGGTACCAATGGGCGTTGCATCGGACATCTGGAACCGGCTCAAGATGTCTCCAACATATTTAGTCTGATGGATGAATATCCCAGACTCCGTTTGTTGCACTTGTAGACCCAAAAAGAAATTCATTTCCCCCATAGCACTCATCTCGAACTTATCCTGCATGATGCGCTCGAAATTCCTACACAGAACATCATTAGTAGAACCAAAAATAATATCATCAACATATACCTGAACCAGAAGAAGATCTCCATCTTGTTCTTTGATGAAGAGAGTACAATCGATAAGACCTCTTCGAAAACCGTTCTCCAGCAGATATGTAGATAAGGTTGCATACCAAGCTCGTGGCGCTTGATGAAGACCATAAAGAGCTTTGTTGAGCAACCAAACCCGATCGGGATGAACAGGATCTTCAAAACCTGGAGGCTGTTCGACATATACCTCTTCTTCAACCACACCATGTAGAAATGCACTTTTGACGTCCATCTGGTAAACCTTGAATCCTTTGAATGAGGCATAAGCCAGAAAGATCCGAATAGCTTCCAGACGTGCAACTGGTGCATAGACTTCGTTGTAGTCGATTCCTTCTATCTGACGAAAACCTTGAACGACTAAACGAGCTTTGTTTCTAATAACCACTCCACGGTCGTCTTTCTTGCATTTGAAGACCCATCGAGTGCCAATCTTCTTGTAATTCTCAGGCTTTTCAACAAGCTTCCAAACACCAAGCTTGTGAAATTGCTGTAACTCTTCCTGCATGGCTTCAACCCAAGCACTATCTTTCAATGCTTCTTTCCACGACTTTGGTTCTTCTTGTGACACATAACACGCGAAGGACCAGTCATTTTGTTGGCCAGATTCTCTTATAGCTGAATACAAACCAGCATTCCGGTTGTTTCTCAGCTGATTACGCGTCTGCACACCGCGATGGACATCTCCTATGATATTCTGCTGTGGATGGGTATCGTGAATCCTCATTTCAGGATTATCTGGCACACGAGCATTGATACCCAAATTATTCAGATTAAGATCAACAACCAACTCCACACCAGGAATGTGGTTAGAGGTGGATGCATTCCCTTCAGCAGTATCTATATTCTGCGTATGAGGTGTATCACCAGAGGCACCTTGAACAGGAGCAGCTGGAGCTGAAGATCCTTCGGCTGCATCATGATATTCATCATCTTCAGAAGAGTCATTATAATCAGCCGCATCTTCATAAACCTCATTTTGAACCATATTGTTGACAGACGTAGAGCTTGAGGGTCAACAACAATAGGTCTAACCAATGGAGAGACAGCAGCGTTGTCACTTTCCAACAACATTCGAGCCGCTGCTGATTCTTCGTCAAAGGTTGGCAGATTGAAGGAGTCAAATAGTCCATCATAATCGAACATCCACGGATCACCCGGAGCCCTAACAGGACTCGTGTACCTTTGAACCCTAACTTCGCTCCATAGCTCAATCTTTTTGGTAGTTAGATTCCAAACACGAAAATTCGGAGTAGCATATCCAAGGAAGAAACCCTCGATAGCTCTTGCACCAAACTTTCCATCCGGCTCAATCATAGTACAAGGAGCACCAAACGGTTCAAGGTAAGAAAGATCCGGTTTCCTTTTCTGAAGGAGTTCGAAACAAGTCTTGCCATGTCTCTTTACTGTAAGAACTCTGTTCAACGTGTAGCATGCAGCCGATACAGCCTCTCCCCAGAATTGAATAGGGAGTTCCGACTCTACTAACATTGTTCTTGCAGTTTCTATGATCGTCCGATTCTTCCTCTCAGCGACACCATTTTGTTGTGGAGTATAGCGAGAACTGTACTCATGAAGAATGCCTTTAGAAGTACAAAACTCATCCATAACTTGATTCTTGAATTCAGTTCCATTGTCGCTTCGGATCCTTTTCACTTTCAACGTATAGAGATTCTCCAACATTGTAAGAAGATCCTTGAGGATGCCAGGAGTCTCACTTTTGTGTGCCATGAAATCTTTTGCCCTTCTAACCGCACTAGCAAAAGCCCATTTAATATCCATCAACTCCATTTCTTCCTTGTCGATCTGATCATAATCTTCATTGGTCATGTTGATGTTTCCAAGCTGACCTGCTACCAAACCACAGTATGCACTGACCATGGTGTTGATAATCTCCATATGTTCTTTAGCAACTTCAATGCTAAGGTGTGAAAGATTTGAGTTGTCGACTCGGATTGTGTGATGACTTTGGGGTTGAGGTTGAGGATTGCTTGTATAGTGAGCTTGCTGTTGTTGTTGCTGAGGTTGTGGTTGTTGCTGAGTTGGAACAGGAATGTAAGACCTCGGATCGAATTGAGGTTGTGGTGGAGCAGCTGTTGACTGGGGAAACGGAAAGGAACTTGAACTTGTATTGGACACAAATGCAGTCTGCAGCTTAGGTTGCTGTTGCTGAGCTGCAGCGGATCTTGCCAAAACATCGAATCCTGGAAGATACATTTCCGTATTCTGAGGAGCTGGAGCACGTCTTGCTTTCCTAATCTCTTCATCATTTTTATGTTCCAGCTTTTGAATGAACTCATAGATGTTGACTTGATCTAGAGTTCCAGTATGCTTCAACAGTTCAATGAAGGAACTCCACTTTGGAGGTAAGGCGTCAGCAAATCTACTCACCATTTCTTGTTGAGTAGCGACAACTCCATAAGCACACATCTCACTAATCAAATGATAGAAACGTGTGATCATATCGTTCAGAGTCTCGTTTTCCAAAAACTGAAAGGATTCAAACTCTTTCTTCAACAAATCATGCCGAGATTTTCGAGCAGCTGCATTGCCTTCTCCTCTAGCAACTAAGGCATCCCACAATGCTTTCGTGGTCTTGCAATATGAGAACTGATGGTAGATGTCTTTGTTAAGTGCTTGAGTAAGTGTGGCAAAGGCCTTTTTCTCCAATTCATAAGCCTTCTTGTCATTTTCAAGCATATTTGCATAACCCTCTGAAGTTGACGCAGCAGTCTCAAGATTAGTATTGAACGCATTGATGAAACACGTCCAAAGATCAGTGCTTTGCCCTTGAACATATGTGTGAAACCGGTTTTTCCAAGATGGAAAGTCGTTCATATGGTTCAACTTGGGTGGACGATTGTTGCTGCCAGTTTCACTCTCACTAATCAGAAGGTTCTGAAGACTTTGACTTTGATTGGATACCAAAGCCCATTGACTTGGACTGATTGATGGCTGTGGTACCATACTCTTTGCCCAATCTGCAGCAGTCACTAACTCTTGATTGTTTCGTGAGTCCAAACTCCAATCCCATGGACTTGTACAGCTCATTTTGATCAAATATTAATTACCAAACCTACACACCACAAACTGTTCAAAAAATACAAACAACTAAGAATCGAAAGATACTGACTTGTTCGAAGGATCAATGCCTGTTCGAATGATCAACAAGGTTCGAAAGATCCCTGTTGAGTTTCGAACAAAGACTTCGAAGGATTAATTTCGAAAGATTGATCACACGAAGGATCCTTATCTTTCGAAAGATGATTTCGAAAGATTCTCCTTATGTTTCGAACACAGGTCTCGAAAGATTCACAATGAAAGATCCCTATCTTTCGAACACTAATCTCGAAAGATTCACCAACACGAACGATCCTTATCTTTCGAGAAGATTCCAGAAACGAAAGATAATGCCTAGACTTCGAAAGACTAAACGAAAGATGCTTATCTTTCGAGCTGCCTTTGATCGAAAGATGTCGAAGGATATCTTTCGATGTCGAAGGATATCTTTCGAATGCTCTGACACACTGACGAAAAGTACGACAGGTTGGTGAAAAGGTGATGTGGTTGGTGAGCCAACTTTCGGCAGAAAGGATGTTCTGCCACCAACTTTTCACCAAACAATTTGACTTTCAAAAAGTTTACCCAAAATGGCAAACACCTTATCCACAACAGTCACCGGAGATACCACCGGAAAAATGGCCGGAAAATCAAAGTTTCACAAAAACGATTTTTATGTTACCCAAACCGACCCCGAACACTCCCGATAGGTTTAGTATCCGTTTTTCAGTTTCAAGATGCAAGGAAACTACCAAAAACGAGTGCTAAACCAAGTGTCCAAACACACCAAAGAACTCGAACAAACCGGTTTTAAACAAGGTAAAGAGCGAGGCTCTGATACCACTTGTAGGTCCCTTTTCTCGGAGGATCGAGAACAACCTAAACCTTGTTATACTAACCCACTAGCAAGTGCGGAATCCAAGCTAGTAGGCAAACCGGGATGAAGCAAGTAGAGAAACAAGCACACAAGGTTTCACCGATTAACACCACTGTATTAATACGTATGAAAGTTACGGTTACAAGCACAATGTTTACAAAACCAAAGATGTAAACTCTCAAGTGTGTGTGTGTTTCCAGCAGAATGCTCTCAAGCTCTCTATCTCTTGTCTGTGTGCATCTGTCTTCCGAAACTCAACACATGCATATACCCAGCTCATGAAGTCTGGATCGAAGGATCCGATAGATGGTCCGAAGGATCATCTATCGATCACAAGATGTTCGAAAGATGAGCATTGACCTCGAAGGATCATCCTTCGAGGTCTAATCAGTCGAACCATATCTTTCGTGCACCTCGAAGGATTAACACCATCCTTCGAGGAACTATCCTTCGATCAGAACATCTTTCAACATACAATCTGTTGTCCAAGTCAAACCGGAGGATGGTTGACTTGGTCAACTTACAACACAAATCAGGACATCGTTACATACAGACCGAATACAGACAAAGTACAGACACAAGTGCACCAACAAGACACTCAGCAACAATCTTCACATTCCTTTACGCACACTCGCATGCACCAGTGGTAAGCAGATAGATAGCCTAGTTAACACGCCTTAATGGAGAAATATCAACGACCTGATGCCTAACAACACAAGCAGAACCAATTCTAGTAGCATCTTCTCTTGGTCCACTGCATGTAATAAATATCACATTATTAAATAACATCATCTATAATACATACAACTTTAGTCATCCAAAAAAAAAAAAAAAAAAAAAAAACACAAAACTCTTGTTTTACCAGCAAATATATTACACATCTTTCAAATTACATTTGCAAGCAAAATATGTTTCGCAGGTAGCAAGTTCGATCAAAATAATATTGATTATATATTTAATCTCTGAAAAGATGCTTATAATAAACATGATAACCCTCCTAATCATAATGGACTGACTAGTAAATAAACTTCTTAAAAATAAAAAGAATTAGATTGTTGCCGTATGCCGCGTGTTGCGGCGACAACGCCTTAGTTGTTTATAGCTTGCCACACGTTATGTGTTGTGTTAATCATATGAAAATGTGTGTTTTGATGTATCTGATCTAAAGCATTGCGGTTACAAAAAGAAACGGAATCGAACCCGAGTTGGTTCGTTTAGTAAGCATTCCACCTAAGCACTACACCACCCTCACCTTTGCATCAAGACTTAGCGGCGTCAAAACATACAATAACTCTACCATCGAATGAAAACATATTATATTTGACCCGAATCATTTCCGAACACAGTTTACGTCAAATCGTAAAGCATGAAATCGTGTTATATTTGACCCGACTCGTTTCTGGAAAAATCTTATGTCGAAACGTGAATTTATATTGTTTACGTTGAAACGTGAATTAATAACGACACACATATTAAAATGTCAAAACGCATTATATTTAACCCTGTTCGTTTTCGAAAAAACTTGAAGGGCTGTTTGTATTTTGGTCCCACCGACCTTTTGTTTTAAGTATGTTTGAACTAAGCGGTACCAGAAAGAACCCGTTTTGTCACAAACCCATTTGGCCTGTTAATAAAAACTCTTGTTTAACATGGCAAACTGCAAACGTGTTATAACAGAAACATGAGTAAAGATGTAATATTGTACCTGTTAGAAGATGAATGATCTCCATAGCATGCTTGACTATGTGAACAACCATCAACTTTTTACCGTTGTCTTAACATATAATTTTTTTTTTCTCCCAGCTGTGTGAGGCATGCAGATTGGGTGTTTTGAAGCACTAGCAGTGATGTATTCCGCCACAGAAAGATGTGTTCTCCATCCTCTGTTTTCACTTATACATACTTGTCAATAGACCATAAAACCAATCAAGTAATTTATAACATGTATTGAGCCAAAGCAAACTATTACCTGTTTGCCATAACTAAAAGATTACATATATACTAAATAGAAAAAGAATCATAAACTAAAAGTTTACCTTAACACATTTGGCTAAACTCTATGATAAAAGAATGCTTTCCTGAATAAACAAAAACGACAAAAGCTCACGAACCAGAATACATGTGATTTAGGGTTAAAGAGATACGTAGCAAATGAAGAATTGGATTACAAGTATGCAATCTCTAAAATGATGACGCAGAGAAGGGGTTCAAAACCGAGTACTTTGACATCAAATCTAAAATGATGACGCATACAAGGCCATCAAACCATTTTGACCAACAACTGCATACACTTTTTCCGTCAAATTCAACTTGTGGTTTTTTAAGGTCCAAAACATCAACTAATTCCATAGCCCTAACAATAGCTAAATCAACAACATAATACATAGATCAACACCAGGTGTAGCTATTTCACTAATTCACTCTCATAAAGCCTAAATCAACAACACCTATAAGCAATTTCATTCACTTTTAGGCAATTTTCTCCTAAATTCTCAATAATCATTAACAATTGAATAATGAGACAAGTGAAACGAAATCAAGAAAACGAGCATACCTAAAATTGACGGTATGAGAAGAGGCTCAAGGGGGGCTATGTGCAGTTCTAACTGTACGAGTTGCCGAACCCTCCCTCTGATCTTGCTGTCAAAAACAAGATTACCCCAAAAAGCTGCATAAAACACCAAAATAACTTTATGATTTTTATCTAGTTAGCTGTAAATAATTAAATGCATAACCCTCCTAGACCTTAGAGCAAACCCCAAATGCAAAACTCTCAAAAACATATCGTCGAACAGTTGGTGTGCATTAACAAGCTTTAACCGCACACCATCAAGAAAAACGACAAAAGCACACGAATTTGTTATATCTTCTTCTGCTTCTGGTGGTTGAAGCAGATGAATAATTGGATTACAAGGGGTTAAAGATGAGTAGTAGTGCTCCTCCTGTTCTCGGTTAGTCATTAACATAGATGACGGTTAGTTTTTGGTGTTAAGTGAGTGTGAAATGTTAAAGATGCCCTTACTATTAAAATAAATATTAAATCATTAAAAAAATCAAATTAAGTCCATTTTTCTCACTATTATATTAAATTAAATACCCTTCCTCTTTATTCATCTCAACCCATGTATTCTTCTTCCCTTTCCTTTTTTTCTCTTTATCTAAACAAGACAACAACCGTGACGACTCACATTTTTAGGCTATTACCGTTAACTTCTCGGTTAAATATGTATGTTTTTGCTAACACATGCGCACACGCATTCACATTACACGCGTAGGTTATAACATGTGAACTAACATAAACTAGTGGGACTAGTTTTAGTTATGCGCTTGAAGTTAAATGCTAACTTTCTGGATGAGATTGTAAAGTATATAACTGAGGGACTTAATGTATAATTAATGGAAATTTTCACAAAATCGAAATTTCCCCATATCGATCCCACTCACAAATTCGAAACATCCATCAACTTTTCACAAATTTGGACCATCTGCACACCTAAAACTAGAGTTTTTTTTTTTCCTATAGTAGTGTTGAAGGAAAAACTATTTACCATTTTAGTGTTCTTTGAAAACTATTTACCAAAATAGTGTTTTTATTAGTTATTATTAACTTTCTCAATGTCTCATTTATTTCTTGGATTAAAAAAGCGATTTCCCTCCCCACGGGTTGGTTAAATTATCTTTGTTCTTTTATTATACATTTTTAATCTTTTTAGTCAATTAATTATATATATATTTTTTCCATATTGCATTGTTTTTTATCTTTATTATATTTTCCTACCAATTCATTATATTTCTTTTTTTTTCAATCAACCAAAGTCAACATGAATCATCTCAAATACATTTCAACAATGAAATAAGAAACATAACAAAGTCGAACATTTTTTTGATATTTTTGGTACCGGTAATTTTGATGCAGATACATTCGGTACCTGAAACGAACCTATCCCTAAACACAACTTTAATTTAGAACTCGTGCATAAAAGCTTTAATAGGCAACAAACAAATTGCACACACGGAAATTCTGAATACAATGTACTTTTCTTCAAACCAAAAAAAAAAAAAAAACTTCGTTATTTTATTTTCTTCACTTACAAAACAAACAAAGAAACCAACTATTGAATTTTGTATAAAAAACTATGTGACACTTTTCTTTTAGTTAAGAAACTATGGTACACTTTTCTTTTAATTCAGAACAGAAATAACATAATACATAAACTAGTGTCTTACTTAAACAATAAACACGCTAAAGGAAACTCAAATAAATAATTCAAAACTACACAATATTTATCCCCGAGGGTTGCGTCCTTATGAAGTGCTTCGATGTTGCCGTTTGATGTTTATCCTAACCAGATTGATTTTAACAAAAAGAATTACAAAAGGATTAATGGGTAATTAAAAAGAAAAATATATAATTGATTTAAGGGTTGAGTATGTATGTAATAAAACTTCTTAGTAAGGGATATATGTAAAAATCTCAAAAAGAATAATAACTAACTAAAAATACTATTTTGGTAAATAGTTCTCAATAAACACTAAAATGGTAAATAGTTTTTCCTTCAACACTAACATGGGAAAAAACTCCTAAAACTAAAGGGCTGTTTGTTTAGCTCTTAATGAGGCTCTTAATGGTTCAGACCTCTTACTGGTTCAGCACTTAATGGTTTTGTTTCACGAGCATATGTCTGAATGGTTAAGACGTTTGCCTCTGAATGGTTAAGTTTTATACTGAGTCTAAATGGTTAAGACCTCTAATCTGAATTGGTTAGACATTTGCCTCTGAACGGTTAAGTATTATACTGGCTTTTAATGGTTCAGACCTCCCTCTTACTGGTTCAGCACTTACGTTGTGTTTCCGAGTTAAGTTAAGGGGAGAAAAGAAAGGATTCTCTCATTTTCTTTTCGTTTCTCTCCATTTCTTTCCAAATTGGAAAGATTAAGTTTAGGCAAAAAAAAACCTCTCATTTTCTCTTCTCTTATCTCCTTTAACGAAACTCTGGAACACACCTAAAAATTATTTTCTTCCAAATATTTTCTTTTCTCTCATTTAATGAAACTCGGGAACACAGTGTTAATGATTCAGACCACTTACAGGTTCAACACTTAATCATTCAGAAGTTGTCAAAGAGCCTCTAGGTTAGGAACCCTCCTAAATCTATATATATAATAAAGCAAACCATTGGGGGACACATGTCACCCAATGGTGCAAGCCAACTCAGCAAGCCATGTCAGCATCTATGTGGCACACCTCATAGTTGAGGATTGAACCAAGTCTTCGCATTTACGCTTAAACCTGCTCTCTCCTCTCAAAACCCTAAATCGGACTCTCTCTCTTTTTCCTCTCTGAACGAAGACGTCGAACACAGGAACTATAATCGATCCAATAATTTTGTTCTAGACTCATCGGATTTGAAGTCAGATCGTATACGGTACTATTTAATTATAGAATTTAATGATCGATTATATGTTTTCATATGGCTAATTTTGCCGGAAATCACATCGGCCGCATCAAATCGGTGATTTTGTGAAGAGGTATAACCAATCTATTTAGTTAACTTTCTTCATCGACGTTATTCATGCTTCATTCCGATAACCCCATCAGTTACATAAGATTTCATTTTTTTTATTCGATAATCTCTAAATCTATGTCACAAATTATAATCAGGGGTATATCGGTTTAATAATGTTGATTATCTTGATCCACATTTGAACTGAATGAAACGTGAATATTGTTTGTAATTCTGGTTTAATTTGGGGTTTACAAAATGCAATCTGATATGGGCAAGTTCAAGTTTTTTTGTGGGATATAATGGGAGACAAATGAAGCGCGTCTAAAAGAGTATTTCAGTATCTATGGCCAGTTTTTGGATGTTGTGAACATGAAGGATCACATCACTGGCTGGTCTCGTGTTAAACGCGGTTTTAAAAAATAAAATGTGCATTACAAGTTATTAGATCAGGTTTAACTTTTGATCTGGTTCCGAATATGCAGATTTTAAGATTTAGGAGGATATAAAAGGTTATTGAAGGCTTTAATCGGAAAATTCTGTTTGGCTTAAATGGACGGTTGTTACACGGAGGCTGTGATGAATTATCAAAATAAAGCCAATCTCACCTACAACCCCTATTGCAGCCTTGGTGGCTTCTGGCTTGGTGCTTTCGTTTTCTCTTAACCTGATTAATCTGTTGACTGTTGCCTTTGCTATTTTAGTTGGCGATGATGTTGTAGGTCAGATCATTGTTTGACGTTGGATCATAGAGGATGGCAGGTGCATTTTTATATGCTTGCAACCTATGGTGCAACCATGATAGCTTGAGACCTTTGTCTGAGCCTTACCATGCTGGTATTCATCGACGGTATTCAATCTTGATTCCGATAAACACATTAGTTATATACTATTTCGTTTTTTTATTTGATTTTCAGTTTCAATGTATTTGCTAGATTGTTCGTTTCTTAGAGATGTGTATGTCGTTGATGTTGAACAAAATAAAGCCAATACGTCGCCATGGCATGGCAGATATGGAGGATGGCAGGTTAGCACCTACAACCCCTATTGCAGCTTTGGTGGCTTCTGGCTTGGTCCTTTCTTTTTCTCTTAAACTGATTAAACCGTTGACTGTTGCCTTCGCTATTTTAGTTGGCGATGATGTTGTAGGTCTGATCATTGTTTGACGTGGCATCATAGAGGATGGCAGGTGCATTTTAATATGCTTGCAACCTATGGTGCAGCTTTGATAGCTTGAGACCTTTGTTTGAGCCTTACCGTGCTGGTATTCATAGACAGTATTTATGCTTGATTCTGATAAACCCATCAGTTATATACTATTTCGTTTTTTTATTTGATTTTCAGTTTCAATGGTTTTGTTAGATTGTTCGTTTCTTAGAGTTGTGTATGTGGTCGATGTTGAACAATTTTTTTTTTGTGTTTTTTGGTTTTAAATTCTTTGTCCATTTATTGTGAGTTGTTGATGTTACTGATTTTCATAGCCTATTAGGGTTTTAACTCAATTGTACAGTTTCTTTTTCATGGTCTCTAATTGTCCATTTTGATATTTGGTTTATTTTTTTTCTGTTATTTAGGGTATTAAAATCTTTGTTCATGTATTGTTATTTGTTGATGTTACTGTTGTTTGTAGCCTATTAGGTGTTTAATTCCTTTGTACTTTTTCTTTCATATGGTCTGTAATAGTCAATGGTTTTGCTGATGGAGTGTATGTAATGTTGTCGAGCTGTCAGTGATGTTGTCTAAGTTATTGTTCTTTGTTGATCAGAGGTTTTTGTTGATTTTTCTTTCAAACAAAATAAACTTTTTGATTTTTATTGATTTCTGTAGATCCGATCATATTTATCGAAGTTACTAATTTTTGTTGATTTTTTTTTCATGTGAATCCCTAACTCCATTATAACGAGCTGAATCCCACCATTCGTCAAGCAACAGAGGTTAGTTAAATCTTATACTTTTAGTCCCACCATATTATTTTTTTAAAGTTTATTATATATAATTTTATATTTATGCTTTCTGTTCAGATTTTTTTAATTAATAATATATTTTGATTGTTTTTTGTGTTATGTTTTTTTTAATTAATAATTTATTTAATTTATTTTAATTGATATTGATTTTTATTGCAGTTTACTTAATTTATGAAATTTAATTTCTTTTTTAAAACCATTTTTTTCTATAAACAGAGTAATGTTTTTATGCTTAATTTATGAATTTGATAATATAAATATGTTTCTTTAATTAGACATTTTTTCTATAATTAGGTTGCCGTTATATTATTTAAAAAATATAGTTACTTCCTTTGTAGGTATGGTTCCAAATAACTCTTGATCTTCACTCCAATCTTCTTCCAAGAATACCATCGGTTTCCATATAACAATGATGTTCTTTAGTGGATCTACATATATAGATGCTTTTACATTCTTCACCGTCTTCATCTACATTTGGAACTTATCGAATCGATTTCTGAATTTCACATATCCCTCTACAAATCTGTAAGTTGTTTTTCTTAAATTCCTTCTTTAATAATGGTATCCCTCTACACGATTTTTTATTATGATGTATCATAATGGTTATATCATCGGTTGCCTCCATTTAATATAGATTGTTTTTAATAAAAGATACTTTTGATGAGGTTTGTTATATATAGATTATAAAAGATACTTTTGATGAGGTTTGTTATATATAGATTGTTATTATAACATGTCGTTCACATTCTTTTTTATGTTGTTATTTATAATTTTTTAAATCATTCATCTGATATGGTTTGATTATGTAACCTGTTTTTTTAGATATTTCATATGGCAGAAAGTTCATCAAGGTATTTTTTGTTCATTTTGTTAGTTTATGTAACATTTCATATGTAGTATCTGTGTTTTTTTTTTCATGTTTTTTTGTTTTTTTTATCACATTAACATTAACATGTTACACTTTATTAACATCGAAATTTTTTTAATCAGTTTCAGAGGACCCTGGTTCTGTAGGCTAATGAATGTAGAAGATGAAGTTATTCTGGTAAATGATAAATGATTACATAAGTTATTTTTGTTATTTTATTTTTCTTATTATTAAATACAGTTTATTATTATTGAATAGTTTATATATTTTCATTGTAATTATAATTAACTTTGCAATTTTTTGTTTTATTAGTCCATTCCAGATGATGCTGCGGTCAAATTATGGGGTGTAGAAAAAGGCCCTACAAATGTTATTATACACATTGAAGATAAAATATTACATTTTTTATGGTTTTCAATTTCAATTTATTACATTTTTTGCATCTCTTAATTGTGCTTTTAACCGCTCATTTGTTATTAGTTGAAAGTTTAATCTATATGTTAAGTAGTCATTTATTAAATTATATAAATCCTTAATTGATATATCTCTTTTACTATAGTGTTGTTATTATTATAAGATAGTATCGGATGCGATGGAAGTTGTTTTTAAGGTATCTTATTGATAATTTCTATATTGTGTATTGGCTTTGTTAGATATTTAGGTTACAGCACTTTATGTTGTGGTAAATTGGATTAGAGGAGGTAGTTTTTTTGTTTTGCATATTTCTAAAATTATCATTTTTTGTTTTGTTTTTATAAATGTTCATGATGCTTGAAGGGAATAATATTAGTCGTAGTTAATCAATTTCAGTGAATGTTGCAGCCGATACTCCCTGCAGAAGGAAGAATGCCACCTAGGATAGGTAATGTTGGCACATGACATGTATAGCAAACAAACTTATTGAACATGGGGCTATTATCACTTATATAGTGTCATATTTGCAGGTATTTCTATTTCTTTCTTTTTTTTTTTTTTTGACATTTTCACTTATCATTCATGTTTTTGAAATAAATCATAGCGTTTGGTTAAATCTCAAAATGATTCCTTTTTATCATGGTGACAGTGAATGGGTAGAGTGGCATACCTGTCTACTTGCAAGTACAGATTATGCTTCAAGCTGTCTTGATCTCTTTGGAGGCAGATAAGTGGCTTTGGGAGGTATGAACAACAGAATTGATATATTTAGGGAAAATGTGGTTGAAAGATGATAACCCAACAGTTAAGGATCTCATTCTACAACTTCGATAAATTAGGGGGTTTTTTCAAATAATGCTTACTAGATGTTTGAAGACCGACAAATGTCCAAAGAAGCAACACTGGACATTTGTCCAAAGAACGACAAATGTTCACAGTGCTACTTATTTGGACATTTGTCAGTCTTCAAACATTTCGGAAGCATTATTTGAAAACACGCCTGCATTTATCGGAGCTGTAAAATGAGATCCTTCACTGTTGGGTTATCATCTTTCAATCCCATTTTCCCTAAATTTATCGATTTTGTTTTTCATGTAGGGATGTAATGAAATGATTCCTTTCAATTGAATAGACGGTCACTTGCATCCACTCGAAGGGTTATGGAGTGCTTTATTGAAACCTTTTGTGTTTTATATTAAAATGCTGAAGTTGTTGTTGAAATATTATAAGTAAATAACACGGTTTTGGATGAAGCCGCGCATCGCGCGGGCATTAACCTAGTCTCTTTTATAAACCTAGAAGTGAACACCCCTAACCTCCTACCTAAACTCGGACACACCCTTATCTGCAACTATTAAACTCGGAACCCCCTTACACTCTTATATAAACTCGGAACAACCCAAACCGACTCTCAAAAGGTTCCGTATAATAACATGTAAACCCTAATCGCATTATTCAGAACCTGCATCTCTCTGAACGACGATTCTTCACAGGCTCTCAAATCCTCTTCTTCTTCAAGCTTCTCCTTGATATCTATTGCTTCTGGTAATCTACCTTGATATTGTTTATAGTTCTATTTATACGTGAATCTTGACTAAGATTGATTGATTTCATGATTTCTTGAATACATGCAAACTAGGGTTTGATTAGAATCTTCATGTTTATGAGTTGATGAATCGTATGTGATGTACATGTATGCAGGGGTTTCGATTTATAACATGAGTTTGATGGTAACTTGTTTATAAATCAGATCTGCATATTGTTATCCATTTATTAGTAGTCGAAGAATATGATAACGTTCATAAACGTGTTTTTACAAAGATCCGAGTTCAAACAGATTCTTCTGTATAAGTTTTATAGCCGACTTGTATTGGATGTTACTTAATCAAAACATAGCGAAAATGTGTGGTTCTATAGTGTAAAACGAAGTTTAATGATATAGATTTAAAACCCAACTGAATTCATAATTTTTCGTTAAGTTTAGGTCAGTCAAAAGATTAAAACAGAAATACAACTACAGTCTGCGTTTTTTTGCAGAAATTGTAGCTTGTTACGAGAATCATAACTTGGTCTAGGGTTGGAGTTAATATGTGAGATTTTTACAGTACATAGTTCTTGGAGGTCGTCAAATCCTCCAATTGGAATTTTGTCAATCGAATTGACTAGGATTTTTATATAAAATAAACCGTAAACAGTCGACAGAATGGCACTAAATTGCCTTTTATGTGTTAGATGAGTGGTAATTTTTCTGTAAAACAATTAAGCCTTGAGAAAATTTCACAAACCATTTCGGATTGAATAACACGTCTCATAAATTAGTTATAATTTTACGAGCACGTTAAGTATTTTATCAGAATTCACGAAAACAACTCAACTTTGGAGGTTGAGCTGGAACCACTAAAAGTTAATGTATATGTTTCTAAAGTGTGCGTGCGTGTTACTATAAGGTGTTGATTGTTGTTTGATACCTAACGAGTATCATTAACATGATTGCATGTTATGAAATGAACACATGCACATACCCACACGAACGGATAACTAAGTTTCAACCTGTTGCATGCTATGTGTTAGTATACGTCTAGAATCAATGTGACTTGTGTGAACAGTAACTAATGATAAAATGATAACCATATCAGGACGTGGTTGACCACACTTAGCTCTAGTCACTAAATTCTAGCCGAACAAATCTAAGATGAGTTCACTGCTTTACTAAAAGCATGCAATTCCTGGTTTTGTAATTACACTATCCCTGGTTTGGGACCACATATTCCTGGACTGAAATATGGCAATTTAAACTTAAATACTTCAGTTTAATTTCATTTCTGTAGTGGACTAAATGGAACATCTACCTTGAAAGTCCCTACTCTTTATACCATTGACTTAAATGCTCTAGCATATAAAAGAGACTGGTACGATTTTAACAGGAATGATAATCGTGTTGGGTTGAAAGTTTGATGGGTTGAATTGATGAATTTGAACATGACCTATGCATTAAGATGGTGTAACTAAATATGACCCATTTAACCGTTTATCTAAATGAGTCAAATAAGTTAATGAGTTGTATATGATTTGTAATCAAGTTGAAAATGGGTTAAAGTCAGGGGCGGACCCACCCCCAACCCAAGGTGGGTGGGCGCACCCCCGGAAAAAAAATTTAATGCTATTTTCCGTCGAAAATCCCGTCCGAACCCCTTGGAATTTTTCGTCCGCACTCCTTGGATTTTTTTCCTCCCCACCCATTGGAATTTTTCGTCCACACACTTTAGGTAAAAAATGTTATCAATTTATATTTAATTTTTTTTAGTAAACTCATATTTTTAAAAAAAACTACCTGAATTATATAAACTTATACTACCCAACTTAACCCAAATACCCAATACCTTAACCCACTATTTCATTAAACATAACTACCCCACTAATTCCTAGCCCATTAACCTAACCCAACCTAAGTTCAAACTATAACAATTAAAATAAGCCCATTAGTCCCTTAGAATTCCTCCTGCCCTCTCTGTCTTGCGTTGTCTCCTGCCAGCGATCAGCGGACACAGCAGCTGCCACAACAGCACGTCATCAACAGCCGCGAACCACCGCCGTCCGACACCAAACCGCCGTCGTCTGACACCAAACCAATCGGAATTCGATAAAGGGTAAGTTTTTATGTTTTTTTTTTGATGATTTTAGTTGATATTATAGGAGAAAAAAAGAATTAAAATTCTTAAATACGTTTGAAATTTCGTGTGTTTTGACGTTGTTTATAGTTGTTTATATGATTTTTAGGCTGATTATGTTGTTTACATGATTTTTAGGGTGATTACACATGATTTCTAGGGCTTGAATAATTGAAAATTAAAATTGAAACATTATGTTATAGAGCGATGAACATATGGATCAATTTGTTTGTGATAGGAACCATGAGAAGAGACGTTAAGTGATAGTTGCATATGTTATATAGAGAAATTTGACTTGCATAAGAAAGTAGCTTTAGATGATGTTTTGGATAGATTTCAAAAAATGAAAACCCGTAGGGCGACGTTTTAATTATGTATGTAACAAGGTTTAACATGTTTTTGATGATTATATAAATTTAGTTTGATGTTCTTTTGTTTTACATGACCCGACCCGACCCGAAAATTTTTAAAAATGTTACGGACCCCTATGGAAAAATTTCTAGGTCCGTCACTCGTTAAAGTAGGTCATAAACGTTGTAAATGAGTTGAACAAGGCATTTCTAATGAAATGTATTTTCTTAACATTATTTTTATAAAGTTACTAAGGGGGGACGGGGCGCCCCATTGTTGGCCAACCATCACGGGTTGATTGGCGTGGAACACCACCGTCGGTGGATGTTATCACGCGTGGTGAAAGATAAGCGTGATGATGAGCACGCGTTGTTTGTGTTTGTGTGGTGAGTTGTTTTTCAATGGAGATGAGTGTGTGGGTGAGTGATGGGCATTCCCACTAAAATCCATCACTAGTTATGAAATAAAGCTCCATGACATGACGGAAATTAATTGGAGATGAGTGTATGGTGAGTGATGGGCGCCCCTACCCCTCACAAGTTACATATGGTGTTATTATTTTAACCAACTAAAGTTAGTAGTGTTATGTAAATATAGGTTTTCGAATATAACCCATGTTCTGTAAACTGTAATTGATAACAATCAATACAGTTAATACTTGAGACTTAATTCATGTGAAGATTTTTTTTTCTCTCGCTTAATCTCCTATTCTCTATGTACATATACTAACACTCAACCTCTCTCCATCTCAGTATCCACAGTAACCTGTTTTATAGTAAGGTTAAATGCCATTTTCGGTCATTTAATTAATTTACCATCATCAGAAAGGTATTTGAGGAATCATAACTAAGAATTTTAACTTCAGTTTCTTTTTTGGGTAAAGATTTTGGTAATTCCTGTTTCTTAACTCTATTATTTATGGATTTCATAGTTTCACTTCATGCTCCTTTAATTTTACAATAATTGTAATTTATGTTATAATATAATAATAGTAACTTTGAATCAATCTTTGCTTCATTGATAACACTAGCTATATATTCTGCTCCACTTTACTAATAGATTAATTAATAGAAACTTATCATCCAGCTATGAGTTTATGCTTTAGTGAACCAAAAGCTTCAGTTTATATATAAGTTTAATAGTTGCTTTAAGGCAACTTAAAAATTATGTTTCAGATATTAATCTTAGCTCACAACATTCTTTCCCCTAGTTGCAAGTAACTTTAGTTAAGAAACAAAATTAAATGGACACTAAAGTAGGACTGAGAGAGTATAAAATTTAAAAGAATTAGCAAATGGAAAAGATTGGTTGCTCAATTACTATTTAACTTAAATTATGTTTCAAGAAAGAATAAGGAATTGTACAAATGATAAAGTAGACCCAATCGATTCCATGGATTTCCAAAAAATAATATCACATACGTGCTTTTTCTTTTTCCTTGCTATAAATAAGTAACATATGAGTGTAGCATTGTATCTTAATCTTAACCACATTAATATATAAAAAAAACTATGATGGAGGTAATTGAGCACGAGCATCCACTGAAGCTCATTGATTTGCAGGTGAATGTTGAAGATGTAGATGACGAATCTGATGATGAAGAGGAGAAGGAGGAGGATTTGGTTCCGCAAGATGAGTTTTCGTGTACTTGTAAGCGGTGCAATGAAGATATCAACGAGTATTACAGGTACTACTATAAATGTATACATGATTCATGTGATTTCGCTCTTCATAAATTCTGTGCAGAGCTCCCAGAAACATTAAACCACCCATCACACGAACATCCTTTAACCCTCTGTAATACGGACGAAGATTGGACATGTGATAGTTGTCAAAGAGGTCACAAGCCAGGTGCATGCTATTTCTGCGTTGATTGTTGTTTGTGGAAGGATGTAAATTGTGTTATGGAAGCAGACAAAAGGAGAATCTACCACCCTAGCCATCCACACCCACTAGTGTCTCTCTGCTCCAAACCCATTTTATGTGAGTGTGCCGCTTGTGGGAAGGATCATAAAGGGCTCTTCTTTCACTGTACCACATGTTCTAACTTCGCCATACACATTGATTGTGCTTTCCTGCCAAAACGTTTGTTAATCCAACATACTACAAATGCCATTTTCAGCCATACCCATCCACTCACCCTTTCTTATTCCTGCCCAATAGAAGAGATAAGAGCTAGATATTATCCTAGATGCAGAGTATGTGATGGATATTTTGATTACAAGGAGGTTCTTTGGATATACAAATGCGAGAAATGTATATACTATGCCCATCTAGATTGTGCAACATCAAGAAGAGAGTCATTCATGTCCATCTTGTCTATTGGTACTATAATTACTACTATTTCTTTTTATATATATAAGATTCATTCCATTTGATTAGTTATTAACTTCTTATTCTTATTTATGCCTCTGTTATTATCTACATTTGATAAATAATAATAATAACCAGGTTATTTTATTTCCAATCTTTTAGGTGGAGGTCCAACCGTTAAAAACTTTAAAGATGCTGACTATCCTAATCTTCTCCATTTACCATTTCCAGATCAAACTTACAGCATACCAAAACATTTATTTTCAAAAGAACTTGGACTTGCCGATTATGGTAATCATGAGGTAATTAGCCTACGACATATGAATCGTCAACATGAGTTAATTTTAGTTGACACAGGAAGCATCGGGTCAACCTCCTCAAAGATCAATGATATGATCATGTGTCATAACCCAATGAAAAAGATAGAATTATTATGCAACGGATGTGTGAGACCAATCACGGAGATGCCGTTCTACAAGTGTCGGGCCAAAGAAGATGAGAACTGCAACTTTGCTCTTCATGAATGGTGTACTCGGCGGCTTCCAACAAAAGTAGACAACCACCCAGCTCACCCACAACATCCCCTCCTTCTAATGACAAACATCCCCAATATGTTTAACATATTTCATTGTGGAGTTTGCCTCTTAGATTGCAATGGCTTTGCTTATGGTTGTGTCGAATGTGGATTTTACGTTGATATTACTTGTGGGTTTATGCCGGAAAGAATCACACATGAATCTCACCCAAATCATCTTCTTTCAATAGTTAAGGAGGATCCGCCCAGTGGATATTGTCTTATGTGTTGCAGCTTTTCCAATCAGAGCTTCAGTTTCAGTTGCAGCTTTTGTGATGTGTATATTCATCCGTGGTGTGCTTTGTTATTGCCTAAGACAATTAGGCACCCTTATGACAAACATCCAATGCACATCAGTTACCTCCCAATTGAGAATCACAAGAGTGAATATTTTTGTGAAATTTGTGAGGAAGAATTGGATCCTCATCGTTGTTTCTATCATTGTGATGAGTGTAGTCAATCAGTACATTCTGATTGTGCTCCTTTAATACTTCAGTGTGAAACACAAACCCATTCCTCATCTCACAAAATTTTCGGATATGGAATAGGTGACGGTGTCTATTTGTTTTTAAATATGAAGTTTGGGAGTATTCATAAGACTGATGGTCACCCACATCCTCTAACATTTGCCCAAGGGATTGAGAGTGATGGTGGTTGCAGTGTGTGTGCTGAGGAATTGCGGTACCAGATGATACTTAGGTGTTCCGAGTGTGAGTTTGCAGTTCATCGCCATTGTTTGAAAATCTTGAACAACTCATGAAGGTGTGTATGTTTCATTTTCCATGTGCTTTGAAGGCACAAGGCAGACATTAATTCCCACTATCAAAGTTAATATCTTGTATAATAAGTATTGTCGCTACTTTTTCCGGTATATCTTTTATATGTGAAGTGATGCAATGAAAAAATACATGGCGTTTGCGTGTTCATTGTTATTCTTGTGATTATGATACTTTTATTCTTTGATTGTGGCTTTAATTAATTTAATAAAAGAATAAATATAAAATATAAAAGAAAGAATAAGAACATGATAAAAGCACAAATTACAACATTTCCAGTTTTATTAACTTCTTTTATTTTACCCATTGACCCGTTAAGAGTAAAGATACAACACAATTCGCTCCATTCATAGCGACCATTCATTAAAATCATGAAACCCTTAAACAATAATTGTAGAAACATCACAACAATTTATTAATGAAACTACACCTTTTATCATAGTTTTCACTATCTACTGAACGCAACCCTATTATTATTCACTAAACCAACTGCATCACAAAACGGTGAAGGCCCAAACTGGTTCGCCTCTACTCAATGGCCCAATCCGATTTGTATACATACATACATTTTAAAATTCATATATACGCGAACTGGTTTTCAAACCGAAACCTAACCAAACTAAACCAAACCAGTCCAATAGGTTTGTGTTTCAAACACCCCAAAACCAGTTCAGAACCAACTCGGTTCCTCCACCGAACCGGCTTCATCGTATAAACCGGTCAAATCCCAAACTGGTTAGGTTCAACTTGATGACTCGGTACGATCTGCGCACCTCTATCATTTTGAAGTTAAAACTTGAAAGTAAACACTTAAATCACAACCAACTCATGTCTGACCCTGCTTTAGCATCAATCATAAATTGATGCCGCATATTCGAAGTAGGAGAAGGGTAGTCAGTCGATCATTTAGAAACTATTACCAACACATGCTTTCTTTGCATGCACCTTCATATGTGAATCCTAAATGTGACCGGATGCATGAAAAATACATTGGCTTGTTGCCTCATGTCCTAGATATGAGGTGGTACAATATGGCGAGTTTTCATGATATAATAAATGAGTAATGAGTCATCTTTCCAACAATATGAAAAGTCCAAATTTATGCAATAAAAAGGCATATACGATTTCTTTAATTATTTTTCATAAAAAACCAAATCCATAACAGAACAGCCAAAAACGGCACCTGTTTGAAGAAACCTTGCCAGCATTGATAAGCTTATCTGCTAGACACTCAACAACAGTCTTTACATTCCTAAATGCACACTCGCATGCACCAGTGGTAAGTGGTAAGCAGATAGATAGCCTCGTTAACATGCCTTAATGGAGAAATATCAATGACCTGACGCCTAACAACACAAGCAGAACCAATTCTAGTAGCATCTTCTCTTGGTCCACTGCATGTAATAAATATCACCCATGCAGATAGATAGCCTGGAAGTATGGCATAAAAGACTCGGTCATGCTTCTAGCAGTAAACTTTCTTGTTTTGACTTTGTCGAGAATGCTTCCTTTAATACTGTTGATTGTGATTTCTGTGTTAAAGCCAAGCACACCCGGTTGCCTTTTCCCATAAGTTCTATCAAAAGCAAAGAATGTTTCGAATTGTTGCATTGTGATCTTTGGGGAAGGTATAGAACCCCCTCGCTTTCAAGAGCAAACTATTTTTTAACAATCGTGGATGACTATAGTCGATCTGTTTGGATTTTCCTTCTAAAACACAAATTTGATGCGAGTAACCATCTCATGTTTTTCCACAAAATGGTCAAAACGCAAATTGGAAAATTGATTAAAAGAATCCGTTGTGACAAGGGTGGAGAGTTTGTTTCAAACCGAATGCGTAACTTTTATGCTGAAGAGGGCATAATTCTCGAGACCACTTGCCCACACACACCACAACAGAATGGTGTTGTAGAACGCAAGCACATACATTTGCTCAAAACTGCACGAGCACTTAGATTTGAGGCGAATCTGCCAAAGAAGATTTGGGGCGAGTGTGCCATGACAGCGGCCTACATAATCAATCGTCTTCCATCAAAAACCATTAACAACAAAATCCCATTTGAGATTTTACATGAAGAAAAACCTGATTATGAACATATGAAAATTTTTGGTTGCCTCGCTTACTTTCGAAATACCAACACGGAGGGAGACAAATTTGAATGGAAAGGGAAACCTGGGGTATTTTTAGGTTATCCACCGGGAACAAAAGGGTACAAAATATATGACATTACCGATAACAAAATAGTGGTGTCAAGAGATGTGAAATTTGTTTAAAAAGTCTTTCCTTTCAAGTGCATGGATCGTATTGACAAAGAAGAAAATAAGAAGCTTTTTGATTTTCTGCCTTGGTATTATAACGAAACAAATTGTAGGTCCCTTTTCTCGGAGGATCGAGAACAAACCTAAACCTTGTTATACTAACCCACTAGCGAGTGCGGAATCCAAGCTATTAGGCAAACCGGGATGAAGCAAGAACAAACACAAGAACACACAAAGTTCACCGATTAACACCACTGTATTAATACGTATGAAGGTTTACGGTTACAAGCACAAGGTTTACAATCTGTTTGCAAACTCTCTAAAGTGTGTGTGTGTGTGTGTTTTCCAGCAGAGTTTCTCTAACTCTCCAAATGTGCATCTATCTAACACTAACACACTGCATGGGTATTTATACCCATACATAACAGGTCTGTCCGAAGGATTCGACAGATGGTCCGAAGGATCATCTGTCGATGACAATGTGTCCGAAAGATCAGCATGGACATCGAAGGATCATCCTTCGATGCCTAATGGTCGAACCATGGTCGAACCATATCTTTCGAGCACCTCGAAGGATGATGCGTATCCTTCGAGGCTATCCTTCGATTCAGATAAACATCATGTTGTCCAAGTCAAACTAGGAGGATAGTTGACTTGGTCAACTTACAGACTGATTTGGAAACATCGTTTACATACAGACCGAATACAGACAAAGTACAGACACAAGTGCACCAACAAACTCCCCCTTGGCTGTAGCTTTGTCTTTATCTTGTCTTTATCTTCTATAGATGTAGACTTGTCTCGAACTTCGACAGTCTTTGGTCTTCGAGTTTCCAAAACTCTGATGTCCTTTCAAGTCTTCATGGTCGGAGGATCTTCAAAGTCTTCACGTCTTGAAAGCAGAGAGTGTATCAACAAACTACCCGTATCATGTAGGCAGTGTGTTAACAAACTCCCCCTTAACATAAGCTCCCCCTTGAGTTATGCTCGTGAAATACTTTAACTTTATGAAGTGAGATCCTTGTGGTGTTGATGATAGCCAGCGGCAACTCGATCATCTTCATCTTTTGAGTGCCTTCTCGTCGTGTCTTCATTCCAAAGCTTGTCATCGACCATGTTCTCCTAGCCTTTAGAATCTGCACATGCAAGAAATCTAAACGCGTAATGAGAACAACTGCTTGGAACATAGTATAAGCAAATGACACACGAATGACCATGTCACAATCAAGCACCGTCCGACAGTTTGAAAGTTTAATAAATTTTTCAAATTTTAAATTCTAACTTTCAAAACATGCAAATTTCGACCGTTTATGAAGATTTAGTCAGTTTGGTTTTCGTTCAGGTTTCAGGCAACGAAGACTTGAGCTCCAACATCGTACGATCGAAAATAAAGTAGAAATAAAATCTTTTTGGCTTTTATAAAGTTTATATTAAAACACACCTAAAATCTTTTTGGTATTTTTGAAAGTAAACGACAACAATTTAAAATCCTTTGAGTGTTATCAAACGACATCACCGCTAATGTCGTGCTGATATGCACCAAACGACGAAACTGTTTAAAAAAGAAAACAAATAAAAGTTAAACAGTAAATAAATATATACAAACATTCTTTTTGCGAGTTTCGAGGGTAAGAGAATCATATCAGTGTACGGTCATGCCAAAACACTCTTGTTGTTCAGTTAGTTAACATTAAGATAAGCATCCTATAACAATTATCGGTATTGTTGTCCACTTAAGCTCAACTTATCAGATGTAATCATGGCGAGAGGATACGTTAAGGTATGATTTATACTTACCAACCGGTGTTCATCCACATCACGACACATTCCCGTATCAAGGTATGCACGAGAGTTCATCTTACCGGTGAGTATACCGATTATCATCTATTTGACCGTATAAATTGTGAGATACTCACTTATTTTGATTTGAAAACAAGTCCTTTGTGATATAATCACTTATTGATGAGGAACTTGATTTTCGTATGCATGAGGGCACAGGTGCAAGTCCGTGAACAGGTCAGTACTTCCGTACAGCAGAGAGACGAACTTGACACCCGGATAAATGTGATATTTTATCACTTATTTGATTTGGACATGTGATTGTTTATCACTTATTGAGGTCGAATGCAGTATGCAATATGTGCACGTATGTATAGTATCATGGAAGATCTAGACTTGCGTCCCCGTTATTTTTCGGTAAAAGATACAACCATGATACCCAGATGATAAGCAGCATAAAGACCGAATATCTCAGAACCTCGGCAATCTATCAAACGAAATTTCGGTACTAAGACCATATGCCAATGAATGGTTCCCACCTGGTCTTCAGTCGATTAAGATTTATATCACCCTGCACACTTTAAAATGATTGTGAGCCTACCGATACATCTTATATAGAGCTGCTTATCGCTTTTCATTTAAGGTTTAAAGAGGTTTAGATAGACCACTGATGTACTATCATTTTCTCTTTTGCTCGCCAGGAAACTCATTTTTGTTTTTCTATTGTTTTTGTGTTTTTGAAATTTTTCGATGTTTTTGTATTTTCCGATTTTTGGATTTACTCCCCCTAAAATCAACAAACTAAGACAAATTTAAAAACACACAAAGATATTTACAAAAATGATTTTCCGATGTTGGTTTACTCTTGCTTGACCTTAATGCCGTTTACCAATAATAAGAAATCAAATCTAGATTTGTCAAAAGCTTTGGTAAATAAGTCGGCACGTTGGTCATCGGTGTGGACCTTAACAACATCGATTAGCCTTTTCTCAAAGCAATCACGTATGAAGTGAT
Organism: Helianthus annuus; assembly: GCF_002127325.2. Taxonomy (NCBI): domain Eukaryota; kingdom Viridiplantae; phylum Streptophyta; class Magnoliopsida; order Asterales; family Asteraceae; genus Helianthus; species Helianthus annuus. The sequence goes on along the minus strand of NC_035434.2, from coordinate 162,812,112 downwards.
ATTTGATTTCGATGTGTTTGGTCTTTGAATGCTGCACAGGATTTTTAGTGATATCTAAAGCAGCAGAATTATCAACGTATATAGGAGTAGTTAGGAATTCAAAACCGTAGTCCCGCAATTGTTGTTGGATCCAAAGAACTTGTGAACAACAACTTGAGGCAGCAATGTATTCAGCTTCGCATGTTGATGTAGCGACACACGTCTGCTTCTTGCACTGCCAGGTGACTAGGCGATTTCCTAAAAACTGACATCCAGCCGTTGTGGATTTGCCGTCGATTTTACATCCGCCAAAATCAGAATCACTGAATGCGACCAAGTCAAAGTTATTATCCCTAGGATACCACAGACCGGTGTCTGGATAAGCCTTCAAATAACGAAAAATCCTTTTGACAGCTGCAAGATGTGAGGCCTTCGGGTTGACTTGATATCTGGCAAGCAGGCATGTTGGGTACATTATATCTGGCCTTGATGCTGTGAGGTACATAAGGGATCCGATCATCGCGCGATAGTATGAAGGGCTAACAGGTTCACCCTTCAAGTCAGGAGTAATTCCATGATTAGTTGGCAATGGGGTACCAATGGGCGTTGCATCGGACATCTGGAACCGGCTCAAGATGTCTCCAACATATTTAGTCTGATGGATGAATATCCCAGACTCCGTTTGTTGCACTTGTAGGCCCAAAAAGAAATTCATTTCCCCCATAGCACTCATCTCGAACTTATCCTGCATGATGCGCTCGAAATTCCTGCACAAAACATCATTAGTAGAACCAAAAATAATATCATCAACATATACCTGTACCAGAAGAAGATCTCCATCTTGTTCTTTGATGAAGAGAGTACAATCGATAAGACCTCTTCGAAAACCGTTCTCCAACAGATATGTAGATAAGGTTGCATACCAAGCTCGTGGCGCTTGATGAAGACCATATAGAGCTTTGTTGAGCAACCAAACCCGATCGGGATGAACAGGATCTTCAAAACCTGGAGGCTGTTCGACATATACCTCTTCTTCAACCACACCATGTAAAAATGCACTTTTGACGTCCATCTGGTAAACTTTGAATCCTTTGAATGAGGCATAAGCCAGAAAGATCCGAATAGCTTCCAGACGTGCAACTGGTGCATAGACTTCGTTGTAGTCGATACCCTCTATCTGACGAAAACCTTGAACGACTAAACGAGCTTTGTTTCGAATGACCACTCCACGGTCGTCTTTCTTGCATTTGAAGACCCATCGAGTGCCAATCTTCTTATAATTCTCAGGCTTTTCAACAAGCTTCCAAACACCCAGCTTGTGAAATTGCTGTAATTCTTCCTGCATGGCCTCAACCCAAGCACTGTCTTTCAATGCTTCTTTCCACGACTTTGGTTCTTCTTGTGACACATAACACGCGAAGGACCAGTCATTTTGTTGACCAGATTCTCTTATAGCTGAATACAAACCAGCATTCCGGTTGTTTCTCAGCTGATTACGCGTCTGCACCCCGCGATGGACATCTCCTATGATATTCTGCTGGGGATGGGTATCGTGAATCCGCATTTCAGGATTATCTGGCACACGTGCATTGATACCCAAATTGTTCAGATTAAGATCAACAACCAACTCCACACCAGGAATGTGGTTAGAAGTGGATGCATTCCCTTCAGCAGTATCTATATTCTGCGTATGAGGTGTATCCCCAGAGGCACCTTGAACAGGAGCAGCTGGAGCTGAAGATCCTTCGGCTGCATCATGATATTCATCATCTTCAGAAGAGTCATTATAATCAGCAGCATCTTCATAAACCTCATTTTGAACCATATTGTTGACTGACGTAGAAGCTTGAGGGTCAACAACAATAGGTCTAACCAATGGCGAGACAGCAGCGTTGTCACTTTCCAACAACATTCGAGCCGCTGCTGATTCTTCGTCAAAGGTTGGCAGATTGAAGGAGTCAAATAGCCCATCATAATCGAACATCCACGGATCACCCGGAGCCCTAACAGGACTCGTGTACCTTTGAACCCTAACTTCACTCCATAGCTCAATCTTTTTGGTAGCTAGATTCCAAACACGAAAATTCGGAGTTGCATATCCAAGGAAGAAACCCTCGATAGCTCGTGCACCAAACTTTCCATCCGGTTCAATCATAGTACAAGGAGCACCAAACGGTTCAAGGTAAGAAAGATCCGGTTTCCTTCTCTGAAGGAGTTCGAAGCAAGTCTTGCCATGTCTCTTAACTGTAAGAACTCTGTTCAACGTGTAGCAAGCAGCCGATACAGCCTCTCCCCAGAATTGAATAGGGAGTTCCGACTCTACTAACATTGTTCTTGCAGTTTCAATAATAGTTCGATTCTTCCTCTCAGCGACACCATTTTGTTGTGGAGTATAACGAGAACTGTACTCATGAAGAATGCCTTTAGAAGTACAAAACTCATCCATAACTTGATTCTTGAATTCAGTTCCATTGTCGCTTCGGATCCTTTTCACTTTCAACGTATAGAGATTCTCCAACATTGTAAGAAGATCCTTGAGGATGCCAGGAGTTTCACTTTTGTGTGCCATAAAAGATACCCAAGAAAATCTAGAGTAGTCATCAGTAACTACTAAACAATAAGCATCACCAAACGTTGTCTTGTGCTTCATAGGTCCAAAAAGGTCCATATGAAGACGTTCGAGAGGCATGCTGACAGTGTTGATTTTCTTCAAAGGGTGAGACTTCTTCGTTTGCTTCCCCTTTTGGCAAGAGACACAGATATCTTGTAGATGAAAACTTCTTACAGGCACACCATTCACAAGATTATTTTTCACCAAATGGTTCATTTTTCTCAAGTGAATGTGTCCCATTCTTCTGTGCCAAGATATAGACTCCTTTTCTGTGGCTTTTGAGACAAAACAAGTAACTTGTGCAGATGTAGTAATCGCTTGGCTCATATCGAGAATATAAAGATCATTAACTCTCGGAGCCGATAAGAGAACCCATTCTTGTGGAATTTTGAATCCAGGCTTCAGCACATAACAGCCAGCATCATCAAAAATCACTGAGAACTTTTTATCGCAGATTTGCGACACACTGAGAAGATTGTGATCAATTTGCTTCACATAATTGATCTTATCAAAGCACACGATACCATTGGAGATACTTCCTTCTCCAGTGATGTACCCACCTTTATCACCCGCAAAAGCAACATACCCTCCTCTAATATTTCTCACGTCATACAGGAGCCGTAAGTCGCCAGTCATGTGCCTGGATGCTCCACTATCAACAATCCAATGACTATTAATAGTTCCTCCTAGAACATCCTGCACATGTCAATTAAACACATCAGTTGAGAATGGGGACCCAAGCCTTAGTGGTCTTGGGTCGTCCCTTGGCATCACGATACGTAAGCTCTATCTCTTGATGGTTTTCAAGAACAACTGCTCCCCCTGAATTGTCACCCGACTTAGGTAACCAAGTTTGTCTGTGCCTACCAGTTTTTGAAGATTCTGGTTTAACAGGTTGTGACACACTTGGTTCCTTCTGAACTGTTTTAACTTCAGATTTTAAAGCTTTTTCAACAGTTTTTATGTTCTTACGTCGTTGTTTAGTTTCTTGTTCTTTTACAGTTCGTTTATCTTGTTTAGGTGAAACTGACCGACGTTGAGGGTGAACTGTTTCAGGTGAAGCTTTTTCAACCATTTTCTTCTTTGGAGCATTTGGGCAATTTCTGATAATGTGCCCAATTTCTCCACATTTGAAACAAGTTCTCCTTTCAACAGACTTAGGAGAACCTGATCGACTACCAGATGTTGAGGTCGTGGACCCAGAGGTACTAGCCTTTTCATCACACCCGTTTGTGTGTTGAGTGTAATTGTTATCACTGTTTCGTTTTAAGATTGTGACTTGTTTTACAAAATCTGTATTAGATTTGTTTTCAAAAGTTTCAATCTTATCAGTACCCTTGGATGACACAAACTTGACATCCTTTTCTTTCTTTTGAACTCGAGCTCTTGTTGTTTCAGGCTTTTGAGCTCGATTGATTGGTTGTTTACCTTTAGAAGCACTAGGTTGTAGAGTGGTTGAAGATTTCTGATTCCTAAACTGTTTTCTAATTTCAGATTTAGGAATTGGATCACATTGTGTTACCACAATTCCTGGTAGAGTTTTTCCCAAAAATTTGTTTGTATTGTCTTCAAAGACTTTATCAATCAAAGATTTATTTACATTTTTAATTGGAAAAACGTGATCTGAATAGATTTTACTATCTCCAACCAAGGTATACAACACATTACTGCTTTTAACAGTAGACACCGCCTTCTTTTCAACCTTGACAGGATCAATCACTTGCTCTTTAACAGATGGAACCTCAGGAGTATCAGGATCACAAAGGATGTGATTCTCTCGTGGAATATCTACTCCTTTCATCTTGCCAAGTGATTTATCCTGATCACTTACAGCCACATCTGATTCATCATCCGATGTCTCATAGTCCTCGATAATTGGAGGACTTTGTTTCATGGATGGTGAAGTTTCTTGTTCCTTAGGGGCTGTGTTTGAAGAACTGTCCGATTTGAACCCTAGGCCAGTAGAAAATTCCTCAAAGTTCAAAGGCACACTGGGTTCATACCGAGGCATTTCCTCTTCATCGGGCATCTTGGTATAGTTGTCCATCAAAGGGGGTGGACACGCCTTATACCCTACACCTTTCACGTTACCTTTCAGTTGTTGAACGTCTATGATGTGATCAAGCACAAATCGGGAGTTAGAATAACTATCCAATTTCTGTTTGATCGCATCATGCTTGCATTGGGCAATGGCTAATTGCTTCTTAGTTTCTTCCACAAGGTTAATGTACTCATTTATACTTACTTGTTTGTGGTAAACTACTTTGTTAACCTCGGACACATTTTTCTTTAATGTTTCTATTACAGATTTAAATTCTTTTTCATTCCGGGTTAAAGCCATGTTTGCCTCTTGGCATTTTGACAGTTCAATAACCAAATTCTGATTATGACTATGAAGCTTTTCTGATTCAAGCTTCATCTCTGCACATGATTTACAAATACTAGGAGCAGGAGGTTCAGAAGTTACCTGACTAGTAGAGGCTGAACCATTTGCCATAAAGGCAGTTTGAAAAGAAAAAGCTCCATCTTCAGAGAATAGCTTTTCCATTTCCATTGATGTATCAGCAGCCTTCCTAATCAGAATTGATTTCTGACATTTAAGCTCATCAGCTTCATTCAGTAGCTCCTGTATATCATCATCTCCTTCTTCATTCACATCAGGCTCTGAGTGATTATCCCCAGAAACAGAGCCTTCTTCATCCGAACTGCCCGAATAACCAGAACTGTCATCGCTCCCAGAAGATTCTTCTTTATGAACCTGCTCGATGACTTTAGCATACAATGCAGTTCCACTTCCTTGATCACCTTCACCAAACTGCACTGACCAGTCACATCCTTCATCAGCTTGAACAGCCAAAGCCCGATTGTGATTGGTAGCTCCAGGCTGTCCCTGATTGTTATTCACTGCCACCATCCTCCGTTCACGGTTTTCTTGTTGGGCATTCGCATTAGTCTGGTTTCTGAACGGGTTGTGATTGCCGTGTTTTGTTGGTCGAGTGCACTCACGTTTAAAGTGCCCTTTCTCGCCACAATTAAAGCACGTGACGGCATTAATATCAAACCCATACTTCGTGTTTTTCTTTCCTTCCAACGAAGTTCTTCCAGTTCTCGCCATGAAATCTTTTGCCCTTCTAACCGCACTAGCAAAAGCCCATTTAATATCCATCAACTCCATTTCTTCCTTGTCGATCTGATCATAATCTTCATTGGTCATGTTGATGTTTCCAAGCTGACCAGCTACCAAACCACAGTAAGCACTGACCATGGTGTTGATAATTTCCATATGTTCCTTAGCAACTTCAATACTAAGGTGTGAAAGATTTGAGTTGTCGACTCGGATTGTGTGATGACTTTGGGATTGAGGTTGAGGATTGCTTGTATAGTGAGCTTGCTGTTGTTGTTGTTGAGGTTGTGGTTGTGGCTGTGTTGGAACAGGAATGTAAGACCTCGGATCGAATTGAGGTTGTGGTGGAGCAGCTGTTGATTGAGGAAATGGAAAGGAACTCGTATTGGACACAAAAGCAGTTTGAAGCTTCGGTTGCTGAACAGAACTAGCTGAAGGACCAAAACCAGGCAAATACATTTCTGTATTTTGAGGAGCTGGAGCACGCCTTGCTTTCCTAATTTCTTCATCATTTTTATGTTCCAGCTTCTGAATGAACTCATAGATGTTAATCTCATCTAGAGCTTTAGTATGCTTCAACAGCTCAATAAACGAACTCCATTTTGGGGGTAGGGCGTCAGCAAACCTGTTCACCATGTCTTGTTGAGTAGCTGCCACCCCATAAGCACACATTTCACTAATCAAATGATAGAAACGTGTGGTCATATCATTCAGAGTCTCGTTTTCCAAAAACTGAAAAGATTCAAATTCTTTCTTCAACAAATCATGCCTAGACTTTCGAGCAGCTGCATTGCCTTCTCCTCTAGCAACTAAGGCATCCCACAATGCTTTCGTGGTCTTGCAATATGAAAACTGATGGTAGATGTCTTTGTTGAGTGCTTGAGTAAGTATGGCATATGCCTTTTTCTCCAATTCATAAGCCTTCTTGTCATTTTCAAGCATATTGGCGTAACCTTCTGAAGTGGATGCTCTACTTTCAAGACTTTCATTGAATGCATTGACAAAACACATCCAAAGGTCGGTGCTTTGTCCTTGAACATATGTGTGAAAGCGGCCTTTCCATGACGGAAAATCGTTCATGTGGTTCAGCTTTGGTGGACGATTGTTACTGCCTGTTTCACTCTCACTAATCAGAAGATTCTGAAGACTTTGACTTTGATTGGATACCAAAGCCCATTGACACGAACTTATTGATTGTTGTTGTTTTGGAATGGCACTCGTCATATATTCAGCCATCGACATCTGTTTCAGATCTGGTTGTGGATCCGTACTCCAATCCCAAGGACTTGTGCAACTCATTGTGATCAAAAATTAACAAATAACCTACACACCACAAACTGTTAACAACAAACAGACAACAATTGAAAGATACAATCTGATCGAAAGATCAAGACTTGTTCGAAGGATCAACAGTGATCGAAAGATTACTGTTGAGTTTCGAGCAATAGTCTTCGAAAGATTCTCAATGAAAGATCCTTATCTTTCGACTGATTATCACGAAAGATTCAATGTTCGAAAGATTTATATCTTTCGAATACTGATCTCGAAGGATTCACAATGAAAGATCCTTATCTTTCGAGATGTATCCTTATCTTTCGGACAACCAACTTTCGAAAAGATTCCAACTACGAAGGATAACCCTTAGACTTCGAAAGACTACTCGAAGGATGCTTATCTTTCGAGCTGCCTTTGATCGAAAGATGTCGAAGGATATCTTTCGATGTCGAAGGATATCTTTCGACAGCTCTGACACACTGACACAAAGTACGACGGGTTGGTGAAAAAGGTGATGTGTTGATGTACCAACTTTCGGCAGAAAGGATGGTTCTGCAACAACTTTTCACCAAACAATTGACTTTCAAAAATTTTTGCCAAAATAAGCAACCTTATCTTCAAGAACTGGTCACCGGAAACACACCGGAGATATAGCCGGAAAAATCAAGGTTTCACAAAAACGATTTTTATGTTACCCAAACCGACCCCGAACACTCCCGATAGGTTTAGTATGCGTTTTTATGCAGAAAACTACCAAAAACGGGTGCTAAACCAAGTGTCCAAACACACCAAGAACTTGAACAAACCGGTTTTAAACAAGGTAAAGAGCGAGGCTCTGATACCACTTGTAGGTCCCTTTTCTCGGAGGATCGAGAACAAACCTAAACCTTGTTATACTAACCCACTAGCGAGTGCGGAATCCAAGCTATTAGGCAAACCGGGATGAAGCAAGAACAAACACAAGAACACACAAAGTTCACCGATTAACACCACTGTATTAATACGTATGAAGGTTTACGGTTACAAGCACAAGGTTTACAATCTGTTTGCAAACTCTCTAAAGTGTGTGTGTGTGTGTGTTTTCCAGCAGAGTTTCTCTAACTCTCCAAATGTGCATCTATCTAACACTAACACACTGCATGGGTATTTATACCCATACATAACAGGTCTGTCCGAAGGATTCGACAGATGGTCCGAAGGATCATCTGTCGATGACAATGTGTCCGAAAGATCAGCATGGACATCGAAGGATCATCCTTCGATGCCTAATGGTCGAACCATGGTCGAACCATATCTTTCGAGCACCTCGAAGGATGATGCGTATCCTTCGAGGCTATCCTTCGATTCAGATAAACATCATGTTGTCCAAGTCAAACTAGGAGGATAGTTGACTTGGTCAACTTACAGACTGATTTGGAAACATCGTTTACATACAGACCGAATACAGACAAAGTACAGACACAAGTGCACCAACACAAATGAAGGCGAACACTTAGTCACCCCTCACGTTAACGGGGACGAAGATAATCAGAGTGGTGACAATGTCCACGGCCACGAGAATGATGCCGAGACCATTAGCTATGAAGATTTGGTTGAGGCATCATTGAACACCTCTAACATTAATGGTCAAGATCTTAATGATGCACAAACTGCGGAACATGAAATGCAAAACACCGTTGGTCCTCCTGAACAAAACACTTTGGTTCAAAACGAAGAAGATGCCCACGTTCGACCGTCCAGAGTTTAGAGTTTGAACCCAACCAGCACGCTTCAATGATTACAACGTCAAGCTTCCCCCATCGATACACCACACACGACGCATGGCTAATCAAAGTTCCTCCACGGTACATCCTCTAGCTCATTACATTTCTTATGATAAATTTTCTTCCACTCATAAGGCTTTTCTGTCGGCTATCGATTCATACGATGAGCCTAAGACTTTTCGTCAAACATCACAGGACCATGAATGGCGAGAAGCCATGAAGAAAGAAATCAAGGCGCTTGAACAAAATCATACTTGGACCCTTGAGGCGTTGCCTAAAAACAAAAGGGTGATTGACTCAAAGTGGATTTACAAAATCAAGTACAAATCAAACGGAGAGGTGGATAGATACAAGGCGAGATTGATGGCGAAGGGTTTCCCTCAACTCGAAGGGGTTGATTATCATGATACATTTGCACCAGTTGCAAAGTTGGTTACTATCCGTACCTTGTTGGTTGTAGCTGTGAAAAAAATTGGATGATTCACCAACTTGACGTGAATAACGCTTTCTTGCATGGGGATCTAGAAGAAGAAGTCTACATGAAGATTCCAGAGGGTTTTGCAAAACAGGGGGAGACTCGTGTTTGCAGATTAAGAAAATCGATCTATAGTCTGAAACAGGCGTCACGTAATTGGTATCAAAAGTTCACAAAAGCCCTCGTTGACCTTGGGTAAAGACAGTTAATGGTTGCAATTCTCTATTCATTTATAAGTCAGAAAGGTCCTATGTAGCTGCGCTTATATATGCTGACGATGTTGTCATGGTTGGAAACGACTCGGTGAAAATTCAACACACTAAAGATCAGCTCGACGAGATGTTCAGTATCAAAGACATGGGTCCGTTGAAGTATTTCCTTGGAATCGAAGTCTCTCGCATTAAGGAAGGTTTGGTCTTAAGTCAAAGAAATACGTTAGACATCCTAAAGGATAGCAGCCTGGAAGGGTGTAAACCTATTAGTTCCTTTCCCATGGAACAAAATATTAAACTTGGAAAGGGAGAAGAAGAAGATAAGGTGGATAGCAGTCAATATAGGAGGTTAGTTGGTCGTCTCCTTTACCTGCAGGCCACTAGACCGGACATCACCTGCACAGTGAATGTTCTCAGCCAATTCGTGACAGACCCTCGCCAGAACCACATGGATGCAGCAACTAGAGTCTTGCGGTATTTGAAATCCACTCTAGGGCAAGGTATATTGCTACCAAAAGAAGGTGGCATGAGTCTATTGTCATACTGTGATGCGGATTGGTTAGGATGCCCTATGTCAAGGAAGTCACGAACTAGTTACTTATTATTTCTTGGAGGAGCGCCCATATCATGGAAGTCAAAGAAGCAATTGGTGGTTTCAAGATCGTCTGCAGAGGCAGAATATAGAGCCATGGTTGCTACTATCAGCGAAGTGCTTTGGGTAAGGTGGTTGTTATGTGAATTGGACGTAAAACAAGGAGAACCAACCATTTTGTTTTGTGATAACCAGGCGGCTAGGCATATTGCGAACAATCCAATCTTCCATGAGAGAACAAAGCACGCATAGATGGATTGTTATTTTGTCCGTTAAGAGTAAAGATACAACACAATTCGCTCCATTCTACAGGTTAACCAATGTTTTACCAACTTCTGACCAACTTTCATAGCGACTATTCAGCAAAATCATGAAACCCTAAAACAATAATTGTAGAAACATCACAACAATTTATTAATGAAACTTCACCTTTTATCATAGTTATCACTATCTACTGAACACAGCCCTATTATTCACTAAGCCGACTGCATCACAAAACGGTCAAGGCCCAAAGCGGTTCGCCTCTACTCAATAGCCCAATCCGATTTGTGTACATACATACATTTTAAAATTTATATATACGCAAACTGGTTTTCAAACCGAAACCTAACCAAACTCAAACCGAACTGAACCTAACCAGTCCCATAGGTTTGTGTTTCAAACACCCCAAAACCAGTTCAGAACCAACCCGGTTCCTCCACCGAACCGGCCTCATCACAAACTGCTCAAATCCCAAACTGGTTCAGTTCAACTTGACGGATCAATACGATCAGCGCACCTCTATCCAGAGGGGAGTAGAAATTAATTTCAAACAACCATCCATGAAGTTAAAATAGAGAGTTAAAACTTGAAAGCAAACACTTAAATCACAACCAACTCATTTCTAGCATTTTGACTTTGCTTTAGCGTCAATCATTAATTGATGCCACGTATTCGAAGTAGGAGAAGGGTAGTCGATCATTGTGGTCGTGTAGAAACAATAACCATGTAATAATTTGCAAGCGTTTTATTTAATTCACACTCTGTGATGGGGGCACAGGCTGGGGTTTAATGTCTATTGATTTTTTAAAACACTCGTCCATTGAGCATGAAAGATTGTCGCACTCTTTCTGTCTGGAAAGGTGTCGATTGGAGTTGTAGAACCATACAATGTTTGTTAACAACTAACTTGTTGAGCAAAGACACAAACGTCATGGTGCAGTTAGACAATTAAGCATCTTATAATGACCCGGAACCACTTCATGCTTTCTTTGCATGCACCTTCATATGTGAATCTTAAATGTGACCCGATGCATGAAATGAAAAATACATTGGCTTGTTGCCTCATGTCCAAGATATGAGGTGGTACAATATGGCGAGTTTGCATGATATAATAAATGAGTCATGAGTCATCTGTCCAACGATATGAAAGGTCCAAATTTATGAAATAAAAAGGCATATACAATTTCTTTAAATATTTTTCATAAAAAACCAAATCCATAACAGAACAGCCAAAAGGTTTGATAGTAAACTACTTTCCATTAAAACACCAAAACAAAACAACCAAAACCGAATACCCTGACATCAAATCTCGTCTTTAACGATTAGCCTTGCCAACCCTCTCAATCTCATCCTTCTTCTTAATAGCATAGCTATACAAACAACAAATCAAGCCAACACCAAATCAGCCAAAAAAAAAAAAAAAACCAAAAATAAATCTAACCGCAAAACATTAAAACACGTAAATTTATTTAAAAAAAGGCACCTGTTTGAAGAACCCTTGCCAACATTGATAAGCTTATCAGCTAGACACTCAGCAACAGTCTTCACATTCCTAAACGCACACTCGCATTCACCAGTGGTAAGCAGATAGATAGCCTGGTTAACACGCCATAATGGAGAAATATCAACGACCTGACGCCTAACAACACAAGCAGAACCAATTCTAGTAGCATCTTCTCTTGGTCCACTGCATGTAATAAATATCACATTATTAAATAACATCATCTATAATACATACAACTTTAGTCATCCAAAAAACACACACACACACACACACAAAACTCTTGTTTTACCAGCAAATATATTTCACGTCTTTCAAATTACATTTGCAAGCAAAATATGTTTCGCAGGTAGCAAATTTGATCAAAATAATATTGATTATATATTTAATATCTGAAAAGATGTTAATAATAAACATGATAACCCTCTTAAAAATAAAAAGAACTAGATTGTTGCCGTATGCCGCGTGTTGCGGCGACGACGCCTTAGCTGTTTATAGCTTGCCACACGTTATGTGTTGTGTTAATCATATGAAAATGTGTGTTTTGACGTATCTGATCTAAAGCATTGCGGTTACAAAAGAAACGGAATCGAACCCGAGTTGGTTGGTTTAGTAAGCATTCCGCCTAACCACTACACCACCCATACCTTTGCATCAAGACTTAGCAGCGTCAAAACATACAATAACTCGAATTTATACCATCAAATGAAAACATATTATATTTGACCCGAATCATTTCCGAACATAGTTTATGTCAAATCGTAAAGCATGAAATCGTGTTATATTTTTCCCGACTCGTTTCTAGAAAAATGTTATGTCGAAACGTGAATTTATATTGTTTACGTTGAAACGTGAATTTATAACGCATTATCTTTACCCCTGTTCGTTTTCGAAAAAACTTGAAGGGCCGTTTGTATTTTGGTCCCACCGACCTTTTACCCTCCATAAGGCTGAATACGAATGGACATGTCATAGTTGTCAAAGAGATCACGAGGCTGGTGCATTATATTTATGGAAGTAGAAAAAAGGAGAATCTACCATCCTAGCCATCCACGCCCACTAGTGTCTCTCTGCTCCAAACCCATTTTAGGCGAGTGTGCCGCTTGTGAGAAGGAACATAAAGGGGTCTTCTTTCAGTGTACCACACGTTCTAACTTTGCCATACACATTGATTGTGCTTTCCTGCCAAAACATTTGTTAATCCAACATACTAAAAATGCCATTTTCAGCCATACCCATCCACTCGCCCTTTCTTATTCCATACCAATAGAAGAGATAAGAGCTAGATATTCACCTAGTTGCAGAGTATGTGATGGTGATTTTGATTACAAGAGGGATCTTTGGATTTACAAATGTGAGAAATGTATATATTATGCCGATTTAGATTGTGCAACATCCAGACGAGAGTCATTCATGTCCATCTTATCTATTGGTATAATTATTATATCTTTTGATATAAGATTCATTTTATCTTATTGGTTATTAACTTATTATCCTTATTTATGCTGCTTTTATTATCTATTTGATAAATAATAACCAAGTTATTTTATTTCCAATCTTGTAGGTGGAGGTCAACCCGTTAAAAATTATGAAGATTCTAACTATCCTAATCTTCTCCGTTTACCATTTCCCGATCAAAGTTATAGCATACCCAAACATTTATTTTTAAAACATGGGCTTGCTGATTATGGTAATCATGAGGTAAGCTACCACATATGAATCATCAACATGAGTTAATTTTAGTTGACACAGGAAGCATTGGGTGAACCTCCTCAAAGATCAATGATATGATCATGTGTCATAACCCAATGAAAAAGATAGAATTATTATGCAACGGATGTGTAATACCAATCATGGAGATGCCGTTCTACAAGTGTTGGGCCAAAGAAGATGAGAACTGCAACTTTGCTCTTCATGAATGGTGTACTCCGATTCCAACAAAAGTAGACAACCACCCAGCTCACCCACAACATACCTTCCTTCTAATGACAAACATCTCCAATATGTTTAACATATTTCGTTGCGATGTTTGCTTCTTTCCTTGCAATGGCTTTGCTTATGGTTGTGTCGAATGTGGATTTTACGTTGATGTTACATGTGGGTTTATTCCAGAAAAAATCACACATGAATCTCACCCAAATCATCTTCTTCCAATAGTTAAGGAGGATCTGCCCTCAAAATGGTGTCTTATGTGTCACTTACCCATAGATTACAATTGTCTATGGAGTAAACAATATAAGTTGAGTTTCAGTTGCGGCTTTTGTGATGTGTATATACATCTGGGGTGTGCTTTGTTCTTGCCTATGACAATTAGGCACCCTTATGACAAACATCCAATGCACATCTGTAACCTCCCAATTGAGAATCACAAGAGTGAATATTTTTGTGAAATTTGTGAGGAGCCATTGAATCCTCATATTTGTTTCTATCATTGTGATGTGTGCAGTCAATCCGTGCATTCTGATTGTGCTCCTTTAATACTTAAGTGTGAAACAGAAATCTATTCCAAATATAGACAAGGAATCTATTTCTTTTTAAATATGAAGTTTGGGAGCATTCATAAGACTGATGGTCACCCACATCCTCTAACATTTGCCCAAGGGATTGAGAGTGATGGTCTATGCAGCGTGTGTGCTAAAGAATTGCGGCTCGGGTGGATACTTAGGTGTTCCGAGTGTGAGTTTGCACTTTATCACAATTGTTCGGTACCAATGGACTTGTAGTTTACTGTGATGCTTCTCGACAAGGTCTTAGTTGCGTGTTGATGCAACAAGACAAAGTTATCGCTTACGCGTCATGCCAATTAAAGGTGCATGAGAAGGGCTAGACGACGCACAACCTTGAACTAGGTGCTGTGATATTTGTGTTGAAGATCTGGTGTCATTTCGCGTATGGTGCTCGTTGCACGATCTTTACAAATCGTAAAAGGTTGCAACACATTTTCGATCAAAAGGATTGGATTATGAGACAGCGTGGATGAGTTGAGCTGTTGAATGATTATGAGTGTGAGATCAGACAACAACCGGGTAGAGTGAACGTTGTAGCCGACACCTTGAGTCGCAAGGAACACGCAAAGCCTCTAAGGGCGCGAGCCTTAGAAATGACAACACAAACCGTTCTCACCGTTCGGACTCATGAAGCCCAGTAGGAAGCATTTAAATCAGAGAACTTACAAGCAAAAATCGTTGCGTGGTATGGAAGTGAAATTAGTTCCAAAGGAAGATGGAACAATGCATTTCGTAGAACGAATTTGGGCACCATTGTTCGGCAATCTACGAGCACTTATTCTAGATGAGGCTCATAAGTTGAGGTACTCGATCCGTCCTGGATCCGACAAGATGTACCCAGACTTAAAAGATTGGTATTGGTGGCCCAAGATGAAAGCCGACATAGCTGTATATGTGGGAAACTGCCTTACTTGCGCCAAAATTAAGGTAGAATACCAGAACCCGTTAGGGTTACTGCAACAACCTAAGGTTTCCGTTTGGAAGTAGACACAAATCTTAATGGATTTCTTTACGAAGCTACCGAGAACCCCAAAGAGGACATGATATGATTTGGGTAATTATTGACCGACTCACAGATCCTACGCATTTCTTACCTATCTGTAAGAGAGATGGCTCCAAGAAGTTGGCAGAGATGTATCTGAGAGAGAATGTGGCACGTCATGGAGTGCCTGTATCCATAATATCCGACCGGGATGATCGCGTTGCGTCAAGGATTTGGCAGACGTTTCAACACGCGTTTGGTTCACAGTTGAATCGTAGCACAACCCTTCACCCCCAAACGGACGGCCAGAGTGAATGGACGATTCAGACATTGGAAGACATGATATGTGCTTGTGTGATGGACTTTGGTAGGAGTTGGGATACTCACCTGCTCTTGGTGGAGATTTCCTACAACAATATTTATCACACCAGCATCCAGGCCGCCTCGTTTAAAGCCTCATATGGGCGTAAGTGTCGGTCCCCGTTGTGATTGGGTGGAGACCAGAGTCAACCGGTTTATTGACCCCGAGTTGGTTCGGGAAACCACAGACAAGATCGTTCAGATACGTGATCGTATCAGGTCAGCACATGATAGACAGAAGAGTTGCGTCGACAAGTGACAGAAACTGTTGGAATTTGAGGTTGATAATATAGTTATACTAAAAGCCTCGCCTTGGAAGGCGTGGTACGACTTGGTAAACGTGGAAAGTTGGACCCACGGTACATAGGACCCTTCGAGATCCTGGAAAGGATCGAAACCGTTGCATACAAACTAAAGCTTTCAGAAGAACTTAATAGTGTTCATGACACGTTTAACGTGTCAAATCTCAAGAAACTCCAAGTGACAGTAGCTATTCTCGCAGACGAGATTCACGTTAACGACAAACTCCAGATTGCTGAAGGACCCATAAAGATTACGGACTGGGAGGTCCACCGGACTAGGAGAAGTTGTATTAAACTTATCATGGTTCATTGGAATTCACGTCATGACCCAGAGTTTACTTGGGAGCATGTAGACCAAATCAAATCAAAATATCCGTATTTGATTCCCAACTCCCCTGCAACCGATATCACAGCTTGAATTTCGGGACGAAATTCTTTTAACGGGGGGAGAATGTGACAACTAGCACTTTTCCACATATTCCATACATTGTTAAACAGAAATTTGTGCATTAATGACTGTGCCTGATTTAATTAATGACATGAATGATTTTCTGAATGTTGTCATATACATACAAGTGCATTACATGTTGCAAGATTATTTATCATTATTGCATGCAACACAATATGGTTCAATTAGTGCACGGAACAAAGTTAGCACAATTATCAGACAAATTAGAAGTACTGACGGGAGTTCAGTAGTACTCAGGAAGACATGATGTTAAGACACAGAATGAGCCCGAAACCAAGAGTTGCACTAGTATAGTGTGTAGGAAAGTAAGGATCATAAAATTGCCTTCCTAGTGATGATTTAAGTGCCGGAAAGTGCCTGAAACACGCTAAAACTGCAGAATTCTACAGAAAACAATAAAATTTAGCAATTTTCAGCATTTAAACATCAAAATATAATGCAGAAATGTGGATTAATGGTCCAGAATATGTTCCTAAGTGTCGGGAATCAAAACTGTCAAAAAAGGGAACATAATGCACACTAAACTGCGCAATTTAGCACCTTAACGAACCGGTAACCAACCGAACAACCGGACACTACCCGAAACACCAAATTTTCACTAGAAGCATGGTTTTAGTGTTACGAAGCTAGTTATGGTCACCGAACATCATAACACATCCTATAAACACATAACACCTAGAACACTAACTAGTTCCCTTGAATTCTAACTAAACTTCTTAACTAATATTTGAAACCCAACAATACACCCCCCAATTAACGGTTAGAAACATGGGACCCACCCCATGATTATATTTACAATTGTTTAATTGATTTGTTCCTAGCTTTAGAAACATAAAATCCAAGAGTTATTAGAATGTTGGAGACTTGTTAATAAAAACCACAAGTAACTTCATTTTATTCATTTCATCACTACAACACCATCCATCTTCTTCCTCCTATTCCTTGTCTACGGCCACCACACCACCACCATACTCCCACCACTTTCAATCATTCTCATACAATCCAAGGGTGCTAGGAGCTTAGTTAAGGAGCTTGAAGGCATAGGAGCTTGAAGGACCATTCTCCAGAGCTTTTATCCATCTTGTTCATCAACTTCATCATCATTGATTTCTTCCCTGGCCTTGTACTAGTAGTAAGCTTCTTGTAGGTTGATTTTACTTCTTATTTTATTATGTAAGTAACAAATCATAAAGATCATAAAAGAACAAGAAGATAACTTTTCACATAAGGCTTAAAATCATAATAATCTATGTTGATTTAGTGTATGTGTTGGGATTGAACCCTGCCAAAGGAACAGATAATGAAAATCAAAACTGGATCAGAGCAGTGGATCCAAAATAAGCAGATGTTTGGTTGCAAGTCTCTCCCCTTGGAAGTGGTTTCAACATCTGCTGACCTCCTATCTGCTGATCATGCAAACTGCTAACCTGCAACTACTGATCAAGTCAAAGTCTGTTAAAGAACTAAAGCTCTACTGCTCAATCTACTGCCTTGTTTCAAGCACTGCTGATCATGACATATACTGCTGGGTTCACAGCAGTGGAAGGATGCAGCAGTAGTTTATGTGTACCTTATGTATTGAATTGTAACATCAGTAGTTAGCTTAAGCAGTGTTTGTACAGGTCAGTTGTTAGAGTTTGTTAGGAGGTTAGATGTCACTTTCATGGTGACGTCAGCTTAGATGCTCAGTGGTTTGCAAGTGCCTATAAATAGAACAGTATTCTGTACTGTTCTGTTTAGCTCTTTTCACCATCTTCTTCCTGCACGAACAAACACTGAGCTCGGGCCGAGGGGGAGTTTGCGAATCATACATGCATTGTAATCAGAGTTTAAAAATAAATTTAATCATTTGATTCTGTGTTGAAAATATATGATTGAAAGCATTTCTCCTGTTTGATTGTGAAAAGTTTGCTTCCATTTAAATTCCGCTGCACTACTCTTTCATTTGTTCATCTAAATTCAAACACAAATCACAATCAATCCAAACTCAGATCCTAACAATTGGTATCAGAGCTTGGACAGTCAAATTTGATTTAACAATCATTTTGACGTAAATAGTTCAGCTCGAAATTGTTGATACTGATAGTTTGTTCGTTGTGTTGAAAAACAGAGTAAGGTTTAATCACCGATAAAGTTGATTAATCAGTACCTGTAAAACAACCAGGATGTCGTCACAGTCTCAAGATGATAAGAATAACATTGGCTCGCTTTTTAAACCTCCTTTGCTTAAAAGAAATGAATACAAAATCTGGGAGAGAAGGATGTGTCACATCCTTGCTCAACAGAACACTGGATGTTGGAGGTCTGTTGTTTTCGGTCCTCATGTTCCTATGGTGCCAAGTGCTAAGGACACCAAAAAGTTCGTTCCTAAACCAACTGAAAACTATACTGAATCTGATTTTCAGAAGTTCGAACTGGATGCCAAAGCATTTAGCATTATAGCCTCTGCATTGCCCAATGAAATCTATGCTGGGCTGTTACACTGTAACATTGCCAAGGAATTATGGGATACATTGAAGGAACAATTTGGGGGGACAGAAGAGGTTATCGAAAACAACAGGGAAATTCTGAATCAGCAGTATGAAACATTTTGTCACATCAAAGGGGAATCACTAACCCAACAATTTGAACGTTTCAGTTGTCTCATCAGTGAACTAAGGCTTGTTAAGGTTACATTTCCAAATGCAACCCAAAATAGCAGGTTCCTTAGATCACTGCCAGAAAAATGGGAAACAATTGCTTTTGTCACCAGAAATTCAACTGAGTTCAAAGATCTGACCCTGACCCAACTCCATGGTAGACTCCTGACCTATGAAAGGGAGTTAAACCAAAAAAAGGAAGTTGCAAGAGTCTGGTAAAGTTGCTGATGACTATTCATTCGGCAGCACAGCTCTGTTTGGTCAGGAAGAATCTGGTAGTAACAGTAAGGATCAGAGTTATGATCACTTTATTGACATAACTGCTGGGGGTAATTTTAACAACTCTGATTCTCACTCTGCAAATTATGCTTTCACTGCAAATATTGAAAACCAGATGTCAGACAATTTGTGCTTTGAGCTGAATGATTTGCAACATTTTGATCCCACTGAGTTAGAAGAGATGGACATCTTGCATCAGTTGGCTTTGCTTAGTGTTAGAACAAGCAAATTCTACAAAAGAACAGGGAGAAAATTCCCAGGACTTCATGGGAATTTAAAGGTGGGGTTGGATAAATCAAAAATCAAGTGTTTCAAGTGTAATAGGCTAGGTCATTTTGCTAGGGAATGTAGGAGTCAAACCACTGGTCCCATAATCACTCACCCTGGCTCAAACCCTAGACCACAACAACAAAACACTGTACACTATACCCAATATGCCCCTGCAGCACATGTTAACACTGCTCATCCTGTGCATTATGTTCAAACCACTGTTCCACAAATTTAGTATGTTCAAGCCCATGTTCCTCAGGCACAAGTGCAACCTGCTGCACCTCAACAAGCTACTCCAACAGTGACACAACCAGATCAGCAAAGCTTTTTCACACAAGGCTTTGTTGATTGGAGCAGCATGCCTGATGAACTTGGTGATGAAAATTTTGCTCTCTATGCTTCTAATGATGCTTTTGATGATGAATTTTGTTTGATGGCATTAGAGTCAATACCAGAAGGGGTTGAAACTGAAGGTGAACAACTAAGTGCTGAAACAGTGGATGAAGTTGCTGAAGCAGTGGTTACTGCAGTTGCTGGTGAACTACTGCTGGGAGAAAATTCAGAAATCTTGCTTGAACCACTGTCTGACCCCTGGTCCAAAGAAGACAAAAAGGAAGAAGAAAAGAAGAAAGCTAGTGAGGAAGAAGTTAGAGCTGATGAAGAAGGTGATCATCAATGTGACTGTGCCATGATGGCTTCTGCTAAGGTATCACCTCAAGTTCTTGAAAAACTGTGTTCAGACAAATGTATTATTGCATTTGCTAACATTAAAGAGGTAAATGAAAACCTTAGGAATAAAGTCCTATCTGATGAAGTCAAATTTGAAAAGTCATTAAAAGAACTTAGAAACAAATTGACTGAAAAGGATAAAGAGATCAGCAGTTTAAAAGAAGAGCAAAGCATAACCAAAACTCAACTCCAAACTATGGTAGAAAAATACCAAGTTTGCAAAAAGGAGTTGGAGTCTACCCAGATCACATGTGAAAGATGGGTGGAGTCTTGTAAAGGGTATGAGGTTATGCTTGCAAAACAGCTTGAAAGCAATGTTAAATTTGGTATTGGACATAGAAAATATGATGATCTTGAAAACATTGGTGGAAAACAAGCTGGTTCAACTGAGATAATTCCAACAAACAAAAATGGCCAAGAGGTTAAAATAACCGACAAACTTGGTAACAAAATTACTCTGGAAAGATCTGTGGGATCCTCAACTTTTGAGGAAATTGAGAAATACCAATTTAAACCCACATGGTCTGATGAGTGTGATATCCTGGAAAATTTCACAACCACTGATGGTGTAAAAGCTCCAAAAGCAAGAATCATTCCTATCAAAGATATCCCAACAGAGGTTCAAAACTCTGTTGCAAAGGAATTTGAGAAAAGGAAGAAAAGAGAAAAGATTGAAAACCTGTTTTGTGATTTCTGTGAAAAGAAGAATCATCTAACAAAAGATTGTTTTCATCTAAAAGCACATGATCTAAACAAAACAAACGTCATTGTTCCTGCTGAAAGCTGCACCATCTGTGGTAAAAATAATCACAAAACTAAGGAATGTGTGTATCTCAAAAACTTTGATGAGAAGAAGAAAGAATACACTGCAAAAACATCCTTATGTTCATCAGCATCATCTGTTAAATTCACCAAGAAACAACCACTGTTTGTCCCTGTCCAAACTGCTATCACAAAACAGCTGAACCAAACATCTGTTCAAAGGGATGTACAAGTGACTGATGCACCTCCAGCCAATCATTTCAGAAAAGGCAAGGATAAAGCATCATACCAAAGGATTCCACACGTTTATGAGGCTTACAAAAGGCCCTCTAAACCAAGAGTGAACAGGCATCCTTTTGGTTATCAACAGATGATGGGTCAAGACCCCCAATAGTGGTTAGAGAAAAACATTCTCAAAAATGTTCAAACTCCTGTGCTAACCACTGTCCATACATCTGCATCCATCCCAGACACTGTTGAGACCCCATCCAAAGCCCTGTTGGCTTTGGAGACTTTTATGAACTAATCCTTTTACTTCATGTGCAGGGAGCTTCTGCATGCTTAGATAGCCTTTGGTATGTAGATAGTGGAGGCTCCAGGCACATGACAGGGTGTAAAGCCCTTCTTCAAGATTTCAAAATTCATGGAGGGGGTGATATATCCTTTGGTAATAATAGTAAAGGAAAGGTTCTGGGGTCTGGTACAGTAAAGTCTGGAAATGTAAAATTTGAAAATGTCAATCTTATTGACAATCTAAAATTCAACCTCCTGAGTGTATCTCAAATGAGTGATAAAGGGTTTGGCTCATTCTTCACAAAGGATTGTTGTAGGATTGTTGGACCAGAAATGGTTAGTAAGATTGAAGCAATAATCAAGAAAGGCACAACAAAACTTGTTGCTCAAAGAAGTGGCAATGTTTATGTTGTAGACATGTCAAGAGAGTGTCCCAGAACTGATGCCTGTCTGTTCTACGCTGCCTCTAACAAAGAGACAGAGCTATGGCACAAAAGACTGGGACACACAAATCTCAAAACAATCAATTAAATTTCAAAAAATGGCTTAGTAAGAGGCTTACCACAAAAAATGTTTTCATGTCCTGAACACTGTGTTTCCTGTTTAAAAGGAAAACAACATAAAAGCTCTTTTAAGCCCATTGAAGAGTCCAAAACAACCCAGTGTTTGCAAATGCTGCACATGGATTTGTTTGGCCCAATGCAAGTCATGAGTCTCAAAAAGAAGAGATATTGCTTGGTTATTTTTGATGACTTCTCTAGGTTTACATGGACCTTCTTTTTACACTCAAAAGATGAGACTGCAGTTATTTTACAAGACTTTGTGACACAGGTTGAAAAGCAATTTGACCTTCCAGTAAAAGTCTTCAGGAGTGACAATGACACAGAATTCAAAAATAAGGAGTTGGATGCCTTCTGTGTGAAGAAAAGGATTGTAAGGCAGTACAACATCCCTAGAACACCATAGCAAAATGGGGTTGTTGAAAGAAAGAACAGAACATTGATTGAGGCTGCCAGAACCATGCTTGCAGATTCAGGTTTGCCATTAACTTTTTGGGCAGAGGCAGTAAACACTGCTTGCTATGTCCAAAACAGAGTTTTGATCAACCCTAGGCACAAAAAGACTGCTTATGAAATTCTGTATAAAATAAAGCCATTAATCTCATATTTCAAAGTTTTTGGTTGCCCATGTTTCATTCTAAACTTAAAAGATTCTATCTCAAAGTTTGGAGCCAAAATTAATATGGGATACCACCTGGGATACTCAACCACTGCTAAGGCCTACAAAGTGTTTAATACACGGACCAAAGCAGTGGAAGAGACTTTGAATGTAAAGTTCAATGAACTTTCATCAATGAAAATCCCTGCAAATCCTACAGAATTGTTTGATCTTGAAAAATTCACTTTTGAAAATATTACTGTCAAGACTAACAGTGCAGGTCCATCAGAAGATTCATCACCAGACTATGGATATGAGATCATCATTCCTCAAAAGTCTGCTTCAATAGGGAGAGCATCAGTTATTGAAAACAGTTGTCAAAGCTCAACCACTGCTACCTCAACAGTTGTTGACCAAAGTAGCCCTTTAACCACTGCTTCCACCTTATCAAACACTGCTGACAAAAGTCCTCAAACAGGGGATCAAAGTCAGCAGGTGTCCACACCTTTACCCCCTATGCCACTACCTTTTGAAACCACTGCTGGGTCATCAAAGTCACCAGCAATGGTTAGCTCAGATGATCCACATCTGCAGCCCTCACCACTCATTGCCATTGTTCCATACCAAGGAGAGCTCATCTTCTTGAAATCTCATCCACCAGATCAAATTATTGGCAACATCAATGAAGGGGTGCTCACAAGAAGTCAATCCCAAAACATTTGTCTTTTTGCTGGTTTTCTATTACTCCATCAGCCAGTCAAGTACCAAGAGGCACTGAAAGACAACAGCTGGGTAGAAGCCATGCAAGAGGAGCTCCAACAGTTCAGAAGACAACAAGTATGGGAGCTTGTTCCACTGCCAGAGAATGTAAGTCCTATTGGCACAAAGTGGGTCTTCAAAAACAAAACTGATGAAAGGGGCATTGTTGTCAAGAATAAAGCCAGGCTTGTGGTTCAAGGTTTCAAACAAGAAGAGGGCATTGACTATGATGAAACATTTGCCCCTGTAGCAAGACTTGAAGCTATCAGACTCTTTCTGGCCTTTGCTGTCAACCACAACATCAAGGTGTATCAAATGGATATCAAATGTGCATTCCTCTATGGTAAGATTCAAGAGGAGGTTTATGTTTGTCAACATCCAGGTTTTGAGGATCCATTTAATCCAGATCATGTCTACAAGCTAAATAAAGCTTTGTATGGCTTGAAACAAGCACCAAGGGTCTGGTATGAAACTCTGTCCACCTTTTTACTTTCCATTGGTTTCACCAGAGGCAGGATTGATAAAACACTGTTTTTAAAATGGAGAGGGAAGGATTTGATGATTGTCCAGATTTATGTGGATGACATCATTTTTGGAAGCACATGTAATAAAATGTGTGAAGAGTTCAGGCAACTCATGACAGCTGAGTTTGAGATGAGTGCAATGGGTGAACTCCAGTGCTTTCTTGGTCTCCAAGTAAGGCAACTGCAAAATGGTACTTTCATCCATCAAGGCAAATATGCCAAAGAACTTTTAAAGAAATTTGATATGGATGATTGTAAGCCATGTAGTACACCCATTGCAACCAGTAAATTGGTCATGTCTGAAGAAAAGGATGATTTGGTTGATCAGACCTTATATAGAAGCATGATTGGGTCATTATTGTACCTAACTGCATCTAGACCAGATATTATGTTTGCAACATGTGTCTGTGCAAGATCCCAATCAGCCCCTAGAAAGTCAAACCTTATTGCTATAAAAAGGATATTCAGATACCTCAAAGGTGCTCCCACACTTGGTATCTGGTATCCAGCTGATGGTAAAATTGAGCTTTCAGGTTTCTCAGATAGTAACTTTGCTGGATGTGATAAAACAAGGAAGTCCACTCCAGGAGGGTGCCAATTCCTAGGCAATTGCTTAGTCTCTTGGCAAAGCAAAAAGCAAGCAGCTGTTTCCACATCCACTGCTGAGGCAGAATATATAGCTGCTGTAAGCTGTACAGCCCAACTGCTCTGGCTTCAAAATCAGTTACTGGATTTTGGTATCACTGCCATGAAGACACCACTTATGTTGGACAGCCAGGCAGCAGAAAATATCATAAAAAATCCAGTCTCCCACTCAACCACCAAACACATCGACATCAGACATCACTTTGTGAGGGATTGCTATGAAAAAGGTTTGATTTCTGTGCATCATGTTCCAACTAAGGATCAGCTGACAGATGTGCTAACCAAAGCATTAGACATATCCACCTTTGAAAGCTTGATCTCTAGGATTTGCATGCTAAACATGGAATAACAGGCAAAATCGTGTTGTTTTATGAATAAAAGCATTAAAATGTTTTCAGAAAATCAAAAATCCATCCTTAAAAATAGCTAAAAATTAATTTTTCATTAAAATCCTAAAAGTCTGCCATAACCACTGATGGGTTCAAAAGTATGCTCTACTTTAAAAGTCTGTCCTCTACTAAAAGTCATCCCCTGTTCTCATTTTCCTTTGATAAACACTGATGTTCAAAATCAGTGTTGTATCCACTGCTGAGCTATCTACTGATAGTTAAAAGCATCCACTGTTCTCCATTACCGTTACAACTACTGTCTTCACCAGTTGCTCTCACAAAAAGTACTGTTCAAAAGTACTGTCCTACATTTCACCAGGGGATGGCATGCGGACAGTACATAGTGGTCAGACCTTTTGTAACCGCTGCCACGTCAGCATTCACTTTTCCTCTATAATACCCCCTTTTCAGGGTTTCATTGTCGAATTGAATTCTTAAAAATTTTCTTCTCAAAGCAGTTTCCAATCCATTCCATCAAATTTCTTCACAAACTCATTTTCGATCCTCATCTTCAAAATGACAAAATCGAAATCATCCGCAAAATCTTCCAAAGGGGCCTCTCAAAAGGCTACCTCCACATAAATCCCACACAAACCGTCTCATAATCTACTGGGTCTTCTCACAAAACCGGGCAACATCGATACATTTGATTCCATCCTCGATATGATCAACGCATCAAAGTACAAAACTTTGTTAACCGTTGATGCACCCATTTACCTGCAAACTCAGAGAGAGTTTTGGAAAAATTGTACCCTTGAAAAACAAGGTGAAAATGTCATAGCCATTAACTCTACTCTGCAGAAAAAGGCAGTTCAAATAACACCGCAATCCATATCTGAGGTCTTTCAGCTCGCTGATCAGGAAGGTAAAGATTCTTTCCCTAAAAACGAGTTAAAAATTGACTTCATTGAGAGAGGGTATGCAGACACAATGATGAAGAGGGATACCTTAGAAAAAGGTTTCTTTCCTCCTGCAACAAGATTTTTATTCCATACCCTCCTCGTGTGTGTTTCAAATAAAACCACTTCTTTTAATGAAATACCAATGAAGATTCAAAACTTGGGATATGCTATTTTACAAGAAGAAAATTTTAACTATTCCAAGGTAATCTTCAATGATTTGGTTAAAAATGTTGAAACGAAATCATTCTAATTGTTTCCAAGATTTTTAAGTTATTATTTTGAGAAAAAATTCAGTAAGAATGATATTGCGGTAATAAATCAAGGTGACTCTTTTCAGATAAAAAGCTTAACTGCTGAAACATTTACCAGAATGTCAACACCTTGCAAAACACAAGCAGAGGTGCCTGAGCAGACTTTAGCAGTAAACACTGCTCCTCAGGTATCTGCTGCTGAGCCCACTGCTCAAGGTGATCAAGGTAGCCAACCAACTGCCTTGAAACCCACACCTAAAATCACCAAAAGGCCACAGAAAAAGAAAAATCAAAAGCCCCCCAAACCCATCAAAAAGGAAACTCTGGAGGATGAGATACCAGAGCAACTGCCTGTGACAGCACAAAAGTCACAACAAACCACTGCTGCTACTTCCTCACAGCAGTTGGTAAAAATATCTCAAACCCTAGCCGAAACTCCTCATGTCTCTTCACAAAAAGAACAGGTTGTACAACAAGGGTCACTACATCATGATGCTCTGGAAGCACTTGTTTCCATCATCCACAGCCCAATACCCGGGGCAACATTTCTTTCTACACCCAAACTCACATCCCAATTCCCCCAAACACCAAACTACTGTTGGATGCAATTGATTTGAACCTAGCACAAACCAGTCCTTCTCACTCACCTGTTCATGAGAAAATACCTCAACATGAGACTAGGCTTGATGTATCAATCTTTGCTAACCCACCAACACAACCTGAGGAGGTTACGCCCCTTGAGTTACAAGTAACTCTTGGTGGTATTCCAAGTGAAGCAGCCACTACAAGTGTTGAACCTACAGGTTTACACTTGGACAGTGGTTACATCAATAAGACTTCCTTGGAGGTAATTCCTTCCATAACACCTCTGTTATCTGCTAGTGATTTTGTATTAACCACTGGTTCCATCAAAAGATTATCAAGTGTTGAAGGAAGAAGACCACAGTACCAAGAAAAAGGGGCATCAGTGGTTGATGTTAGGAGTACACTCCCTATCTCAACCTATGATATAACCACTGCTAGTAGGAAATCAGATAATCCCATTAAATTGGGTGATGATTTAAAGTACCAGGAATTGATGAAACGAGTTGAAAAACTGGATACATCTGTTGTAGAAATCAAAGAAATGCTGCAACAGTTGTTAACAGTTCAAATGGTACCATCCACTACTGTTCCACCTCAAGCACCTGCTCCACCACCAGCAGATGTTACAAATGAGCTCTGGAATCTTTTTCAACCATTTCTCCACCAACAACACCAGATGGCTGAGCAGCAGCATGAAAAACATGTTCAAGAGCTCAAAAATGCAATGGAGTATAGGTTCAAGGATACAAAAGATGACATCAAGGCTATCAAGGCCCATCTGTTGACAACCACTGGCACTGCTCCTCTTACAGTTCTTTTCATTGATGAAATCCCCTCAGATAATGCCAAAAAGGGGGAGAAAATTAAGGAGTGGATAAAGAAAGGGATTGATAATGGGCTATATCTTGATACAGAAAAGGATGCAATGCTCAGAGAAATTCCCTTGCCAGATGGAAGCAAGAAGGTTGATGTTCCCCAGAATGCACTTGATGATGGTGTCATAAGTGTAAAAAGAGATAGAGCGGCAAAGGATTTGTCAAGGTGGACTGAGGAGAAAAGAGCTTTCATGAAGCTGAATGAGCAGGGTTGTTCTGGTGAAAAGGATGATCAAAATCCTGTTCCAAAAAGAAATCTTACTAGAAAAGTAAGGAAACCCAAGTCCACACCATCCAGTCTTCCAAAGCATACTCCAAAACCACCATCCAAATGCCACCAACATCAAACCTCCATCCAAACAGTTGCTGAAACTCCTGTTGTATCAACATCTGCTGGTACCTCAGTTGTTACAACAACTGCTCTCACTTTAACACACACCACTTCAACACACACCACTGCCACTACCCTATCACCACTAAAAACAACATCTCCACCACTTCCTGCCATAAAGCAGAAGACAGCAGAGGTTAAATCATCTGTTATAATGACAACAGTGGTTGAAACACCAGTTGTTTCAACAGCTGTTTGTCAGTCACAGACCACTGCCACTGTTCCATCCAAAACATCATCTGCCTCTCCTAAAATAAAAAGGAGAAGGGTTATCATACCAGATGATGATTCTCCATCACCATCACCAACAGCTTCAAAATCCCAAGCACTTGTCACAGTTTCAAAACCCATTCCTCTCTCTTCAACTCAAATTCAAAAGCCATTACCTCCTGTAGGTGTTGTGTTTCCTTTAGAACTCATAGCAGTTAGAGATGAAATCAAATCTTTCTACTATGAGGATAACCCTGCCAAAAGGAGCTTGCCCTCAGTTAGAGGATATCCTAGGCCAAACAACATTGAAGAATATTTAGAAATCAAAGCCAAGCAAGCAGAGGATATCGTTAACAAAAACAAAAAATGGAAATCTGATAGGGAATTTCAGCAAAACTATCAGTTTCTTCTTACACAGGTCAGATCAATGGAACAATTTGCCAAAAATGTTAGTCAACAAATTTCAGAAAGGGCAGATGAGACCCTAAGAAAAGACTACATTGAAAATATCATGACCTACAAGAAATACAAGGGGGAGAAACACATGTACAAAAACTGGACCATTCCTGAGCTTGAAAAAGAAGTAGCCAGGATTCATGAAATGATCAAAGATAATGTCCAGCAGACTCCTCCTGAAAAATTCAAACAGTTTGAAGCTAACAAAGCCTTAGAGTTGAAGAGAATGAAAGAGGTGCTGATAGTTGCTGAATATGGGTCAAGGAATTCTGTGTCAAAGTGGGGAGAAGCTAGGGTCAGGGCCACCTATAAAAGGTTGGAGGAACTTAGGAAGAAAGATCCGACAGCTCCACAAAAGCCTGACTACTCCAAAGCAGAGGTCTCAAAAAGACCACCAAAGCTGCAAGTCAAAAGAACCACTGCTGCTACTGGTGCTGCCATCTACAAAAGAAGGAGTAAAAAACAGTTGGATGCTGAAACAACTCAAGAGTTAATTGCTGGTGATGACCTTGTGAAAGAAGGCATAAAAAGAATGATTGAAGAAACTCTTGAGTTGGACCAATCTGCAAGTACTGCTCAGCCAGCCATGAATAGGCCAGCATCACCAAACTCCTCTTCAAATAAAAATCTCCCAAGAAACCCATCAGGCTCAAAAGTATTAAAGTGGAAAACTGATAAACAGAACCACGTATTGACTGTGTTCAGGTCTGATGGCGAAGTGAAGAAACTAACAAGGGAACAAGCTCTTGGCCTAAGTCTTGAAGATTTGCAGGATCTCCTTGATCTTCCACTTAGCAGGGATGATGATGATACAGATGCCTTAACCTTTGGATTGCAACTCAAAGGGCAAATAAGGGAACTGCTGATGAGGCAATAAAGATCTACAATAATGAAGAGTTTTGGCATTATCTGTTCCAGGGGGAGATTGTTGGGATTGAACCCTGCCAAAGGAACAGATAATGAAAGCCAAAACTGGATCAGAGCAGTGGATCCAGAATAAGTAGATGTTTGGTTGCAAGTCTCTCCCCTTGGAAGTGGTTTCAACATCTGCTGACCTCCTATCTGATGATCATGCAAACTGCTGACCTGCAACTACTGATCAAGTCAAAGTCTGTTGAAGAACTAAAGCTCTGTTGCTCAATCTACTGCCTTGTTTCAAGCACTGCTGATCATGACATATACTGCTGGGTTCACAGCAGTGGAAGGATGCAGCAGTAGTTTATGTTTACCTTTTGTATTGAATTGTAACATCAGTAGTTAGCTTAAGCAGTGTTTGTACAGGTCAGTTGTTAGAGTTTGTTAGGAGGTTAGATGTCACTTTCATGGTGATGTCAGCTTAGATGCTCAGTGGTTTGCAAGTGCCTATAAATAGAACAATATTCTGTACTGTTCTAATTAGCTCTTTTCACCATCTTCTTCCTGCACGAACAAACACTGAGCTCGGGCTGAGGGGGAGTTTGCGAATCATACATGCATTGTAATCAGAGTTTAAAAATAAATTTAATCATTTGATTCTGTGTTGAAAATGCATGATTGAAAGCATTTCTTCTGTTTGATTGTGAAAAGTTTGCTTCCTTTTAAATTCCGCTGCACTACTCTTTCATTTGTTCATCTAAATTCAAACACAAATCACAATCAATCCAAACTCAGATCCATTTAAATGTATGAATCTTGATTGTTGATTTCTTGTGTTTATGATGTTAATCATCATAAGAAGCTTGCTAGATTGTGATTAAACACATGATCTAGCAAGTTAGAGGATGAATCTTGTGAAATCAAGATGATCATTCTTTATGTTTCACATGAACTTGAAATGAAGATGATTTTGTGTATAATGAAGTATGATACATGCTAAAAGTCTTGTAAATGGATGATTACAAAACTAATTTTCTCAAGAAACCAAGTTTATATACAAGATTTACATAATCATGAATTTTAAGGAAACTAATTATGTTTTTTTAGTGTTAAATCGAGGATAGAAATATGTTGTTAACAAGGAAAATACAAGAAAAGTCATTTTTAGAAAATCTTCATGTAAGTTGTAAAGGACTAGATTTTACAAGAATGAGATTTATAAACAAATAACCACGTTTTAAAGGGTAACTAAACCTACTAAATAACATAGTAAGTTACTACAAGTTTTTACAAAATTTCAAGTTCATGATGTAGTGTAAATTGCATGGTTTTGGCTCATGGTAAGTCTTGAATGATTTGTTGACGATTGATGGTGATTTTAAAAGAAAATGATATGCTTTAAAGGCATGGAAACCTCAATTTTTAAGGAGAAACTATGGCAAAATTTTTCTAGAATTTAAACACTTAGAAAAATAATTTTAAACAAGTGTTTACAAACAAATTTTAACCATGGTTTTTCATATAAAATTTCCCATAATTTTTGTTACAAAATTACAAGAATTGGAGGTTGATTTTTGATAAATAAAAGTGACTAAGTATATACTTAGGAAAATATATTTAGATGTCACAATTTGTGTGTTACTTGTATATTATGTGTAATAGTTACATTATTTTAGGACTTGAAAATAATATAACTTACCAAAATACCTCAAAAATTGTAATAAAAAATAATACCAAAATTTTAAGAAAATAAATATATACGTTATACCCAAATTTTGGACAAACCGAACAAGGAATATGGATTACATATATATATATATATATATATTCCGGAATTAAGTTCATATATATTTTGACAAATAAGTTGAACGATATTTTGGAAACCAAACAAACGGAAAAATATGATTTTTACAAATATTACAAAATATATCATATTTTATCAAGTAGAAAATATATTACTTTTGAATGGAGAAAATATATATATTTTCTTGGACTATTAGAAGATATATTATTTTTGAAGGAAATAAATATTTTCTTAAACAAACCAAAAATATATCATTTTGGGTGAAAAATGGAATTATGAATATTTTCTAAGTTAATCTTGAAAATATATTATTTTTGAGGTTTATATGAAAATATAATTAGTTTTGCCAAGGAAGAATTATAGATCATTTTCTATAAAAGTTTTCTTAAAATGCATATACTTTAAGAATATAATTTGGTGAATTTTTGTTTGATTAAAAATATTATTCCGGAAAATTAAATACAATATTAAGTATAAAATACTTAATAAATACAAGAAAATACGTATTCTCGTACGCATAAATACACACAGGAATACGCCGCCAATACTTGGCAAAATACACAAGTACAAGTACACCCATACTTGTGAAAATACGTTTGTATAAATACATAATATACCAAGTTAAAATATATTATTTTAACAAATATTCCATATAATTAATAAATATAATTTAAGTTAAAATATTATTATTTTAACCAATAATTATATACTTTGGAATAATATAATGTACCTCAAAAACGTAACTCAAAGGATACTAAGTCTTAACGAAGTAACTAAGACTAAAAGTCGCTACACGACCTAAACTTCTAATAAAACATGGCACGTGTGTAGGTAGTAATTGTACGACTCATAGAAGGACCTTTGAGTATAGGAGACAGCAGGACGCAAAATTGTGAGTTCATGTCCCCCTTTTCTTTAACTGTTTTCAGTTTTATAACTTCGTGGGTGAAATACGTGTTACAAATATTTCAATGATTCCAAAAGGTATGGTTAGCTAAGGAATGAACTGTTAGATCATGTGAATGGGTAGGCGCACACTTAAGACCATTAATCCTCGTATAAGGACCAAGGGACATGTGTGATAGATCTATTTAGTTGTTGCGAGCCCCACCCATGGGCCGGAAGTGGCCGAAGGTGGTGACTATGTCTTCCAGCCGGAAGCCGGGTACAAAATCCGCAAGGTTTGAGCCTTCCTATGCCATTGCACACATGTTAATGTATTAGCTACACATTAATTGATCTGTTCATAGACGCTTTCATACCGGTTTACTAAAGGCATACTTTCAGATGTTTACAAGATTATCCGAACTCATACAGAAACACATGAACTCGCTCAACTTTTGTTGATGTTTTCAAAATTACATGTATTTCAGGAAACAAGATGGATCTTGGGGGCTGGTGTTGTTTTCAAGACATAACTTTCAAGTTTTGATGTCATCCACTTTTGATTTGTAACATAACTTGAGGATATGTTGGTTGAAACTTAATGACTTGTGTTTGTAACATTTTAAACTTATGAATGTATGAACATCATGTTTTAATCATGTAGTTGTTTATTATAATTGAATGCAATGATATTGAACAAGTCACATGTAACACCCACCCCGTAACCCGGGTGATTGTGCACAATTGATACACTTACAGCGGAAACAAACTAAACTTTCATTAAAACTTATAATAGTCTGAGTACAACACTTTATTTATTTACAAACTTTTAGCACCTAAGAACTCCTTGATCTTCTAAAACTCCACAACTATCAAGTAGTTCCTATAGCTTTCCTCATGACTCACCTGTGATAAGTATACTCAAAACGACGTCAGATATATACTGGTGAGCTCATACTATACAATTTTTATAAAGACAGACCACAGTTTACATTATATGCATACACAATATGGGCATGTGACCACATTATAGTCAGGTTGGGCCTCATTGAACCTTATAGGTCACATTTGACTTGTCACAAACCACCGTACAAGAGACATACTGGTCCTCCAGCTGTGTCCCCCTACGGCCGTCACATAGGTATGAGTGTGTGTCGCTGGACCTTATAAGCACGAAGTGCCTGTGGGTACAACACCTTATTACCCTTCCCAGAGTGACACACCTCATTAAGCATAATAGGATCACATATACCCCTAGTAACACATGCATACTGCAGCATTCTCATTATTACCAGTTATGGACGAGTATACTATCACAGTTTAAAAGACAAGTATGATGACTCACCTGATTTGCAATTGCTTAACAGCCGCTAGTACGACTGGGTTATGTCTCAAGGTCCTGACACAATTACATAATCCTAGGTTAGGTAATAGTACACCTAACTAGTCATTATCATGGTTGGATATTGGTTAACCCTACCTTGTTTAAGCATGGGTGATCAGTCCATGCCTAACTAAGGCTAGGCTACCCAATACCCGCCCCTGACAATAACCCTAGTACCTAAAAATAATACTAACACTACTACTACTAATATATTATTACTAATAATAAAACTAATATTAACTACTAAAAATAAATAATAAATAACTAAACATAAACTTAAACGAGAGTATACCTCAAGACTATTTACGGCACGTTGATGTAGAGTTTCCCTACTCCTGCTCCTACTCGTGCTCCAAAAACGAGTACTAACAACACCCAACGGGGTATCGTATACTCGGGATTCTCAATACTAGAGCGTTCCCATTAAAAAAACTGGTACCTAAACAAACTACTAAGACTCTTATTTAAAGGAAGCAAGCAGGCACCTCAAATCCCTTTCTGGTCGATGTGGGATTCAATTGACGTGCCTACCTACCTGCTTGACCTCCTAGCTTGCTTGCTTATATATATTAATTCAGCTGCTTAACTCGTTTTTCTCGTATAACTTTTAAAATATGAAGTTTTATAAAACGACGAATCTGTCATTAGAACAAGCATATTTTTATCTACGTTTTAACCTAATTTTCATTAAAAACGGAGTAAGGTAAAAAAATAATATATTTAATTATTAATATTAACGGTCGCCTATATTAGCCAATGTTTGTCAAGATATTTCACCTTTCACACAATCATCTTACTCGTTTAACATTATATGAAATATAAATTACATATTTCACACGTTTATAACCAGCACATTAAGATTCAGGGTATTACATCCTTCCCTCCTTACAAAAATTTCGTCCTCGAAATTTGTCATTACTTAAAAAGATGAGGGTACCTATCTTTCATTATGTTTTCTAGTTCCCATGTAAAGTTGGGTCCATGACGTGCGTTCCACTTGACTTTGACTAACGGGATTTCCTTCTTGCGTAACTTTTTAACCTTCCTATCTTCGATTTGTAGTGGTTCTTCAATGAAGTTGAGTTTTTCGTCAACCTGTACGTCTTCCAGAGGTATTTGTTGGGCTTCGTCCACTAGGCACTTCCTTAAATTTGATACATGAAAAGTATTATGTATTCCTGCCAGCTGTTTAGGAAGTTTTAGCCGATAAGCCACTGGTCCTACTTTGCTTGTTACTTCAAATGGCCCAATGTATCGGGGTTTCAACTTTCCCTTCTTTCCAAACCGAATCGCTCCTTTCAGAGGTGATACCTTAAGCATTACTTTATCCCCTATTTGGAACTCTAGGGGTTTACGCCTCTGATCTCCATAACTCTTTTGTCGATCTTGAGCACTTTTCATCCTTTCTTTGATTTGCTGAATCTTTTCGGTGGTCTCCACAATGATTTCTGGTCCTGACAGTTGACTTTCGCCTACTTCTGTCCAGCAGATAGGAGCTCGACACTTTCTTCCGTATAAAGCTTTATATGGTGCAGCTTTAATGCTAGTGTGATAGCTATTGTTGTAAGCGAATTCGATGAGTGGTAGATGATTGTCCCAACTTCCACCAAAATCAATTACACAAGCCCGAAGCATATCTTCTAATGTCTGAATAGTCCGTTCACTCTGCCCCTCCGTCTGAGGATGATATGCAGTGCTTAGATTAAGCTTGGTTCCCAACTCTTGTTGGAAACTTTGCCAGAATTTAGATGTGAAACGACTATCTCTGTCTGATATGATCGATACACGCACCCCATGTTGTGAGACTATTTCTTTGATGTAAATTTGAGCTAGCTTGTTCATCTTATAGTTCTCACGAATTGGCACGAAGTGTGCAGACTTGGTCAGTCTGTCCACTATTACCCAAATAGTATCATAACAGTGACTTGACTTTGGGAGCTTCGTGATAAAATCCATGGTGATTTTCTCCCATTTCCATTCTGGGATCTCTAGTTGTTGCAAGTATCCAGAGGGTTTTTGATGTTCTGCCTTCACCTTAAGGCATGTAAGGCATTTTTCCACATAATGGGCAACAGATCGCTTCATTCCTGGCCACCAATAATCTCTCCTTAAATCCTTATACATCTTGTCACTGCCAGGGTGAATGGAATACTTAGACTTATGAGCTTCCTCTAAGATTGTATCCTGCAGTCCTCCAAAATTAGGAACCCATATCCTATTGTTGAACCTAAGGATATTATCATTTCCCATTGCCAATTGCTTCAGTCTCCCTATCATTCTTTCTTTTAGAATATGATTCTCTTTTAAGGCTTCTTGTTGTATATTCTTAACTTGATCTAAGAGACTAGTTTTAACCTCTATTCTGGTTGCACGAATTCTTATTGGTTAAGGTTTTTCTTTTCTACTTAGAGCATCTGCTACTATGTTTGCCTTACCTGGATGGTATTGGATCTCACAGTCGTAATCACTTAATAACTCCATCCATCGTCTCTGACGCATATTGAGCTCCTTCTGCTCAAATATATGTTTTAAACTTTTATGGTCACTATAGATAGTGCACTTTGTACCGTAAAGATAGTGCCTCCAAATTTTCAATGCGAACACTATGGTACCAAGTTCCAAATCATGGGTTGTGTAGTTCCGTTCATGAATCTTCAACTGTCTAGAGGCGTACGCAATCACTTTGCCTCTTTGCATGAGTACACATCCCATACCATAGTGAGATGCATCACAGTAGACGACAAAATCTTTTATTCCCTCAGGAAGTGACAGTATTGGGGCAATACATAACTTATGCTTTAACGTGTTAAAGGCTTCTTCTTGTTTAGGTCCCCAATTAAACTTAGAGGCTTTGTGGGTTAGTGTGGTTATTGGTGTTGCAATCTTTGAGAAGTCTTGAATAAACCTTCTATAGTATCCTGCTAACCCCAGAAATCTTCTGATTTCCGTAGGATTCTTCGGTACTTCCCATTTCTTGATGGCCTCGATCTTTGCAGGGTCAACTTGTATTCCATGTTCATTTATCACGTGGCCTAGGAATTGCACCTCACGTATCCAAAATTCACACTTAGAGAACTTTGCATAGAGTTTTTCTTTCTTGAGCAATTCAAGGACTGCTCTCAGGTGTTGTTCATGTTCTACCTCGTTCTTAGAGTAGATAAGGATATCATCAATAAAAACGATCACAAACTTATCGAGGTAAGGTTTACAAACCCTGTTCATGAGGTCCATGAACACTGCAGGTGCGTTGGTTAATCCAAATGGCATTACCAAAAATTCATAATGACCATACCTAGTCCTGAAGGCAGTCTTAGGTATGTCTTCTGGTGCAACTTTCACTTGGTGGTATCCAGACCTCAAGTCTATTTTAGAGAAATAGCTTGCCCCTTGTAATTGATCAAACAAGTCGTCAATCCTGGGCAAAGGGTATTTTTTCTTTATAGTGGCTTTATTCAAGTCTCTATAATCGATGCACATGCGCATCGTCCCATCTTTCTTCTTGACAAACATGATGGGTGCTCCCCATGGCGACGAAGTAAGTTGGATAAACCCCTTGTAAAGCAACTCTTGTAGTTGCTTCTTGAGTTCTTGCATTTCTGTTAGGCTAGTCTGTACGGCGACTTAGCAATCGGTGATGTACCGGGAACTAGGTCAATGCGAAACTCAACCTGTCTATCCGATGGTAGTCCCGGGAGCTCATCGGGAAACACTTCGGGGTATTCTTGTACTACTGGCACGTCCTCGACCTTCTGCTTTTCTGTAGTGTTTACGACATATGCTAAAAAGGAAACATACCCTTTCCTTAAGCATTTATGTGCTTGTGCTATCGTGTTGAGGTTCTTAGTCTTGTCAGTGCGGTCTCCCGATACAGTTAGCTGTTTGCCGTTGGGTAATCGAGTAGGACGATCCTTTTGTCACATATAACTTCCGCATGATATGGTGTCAACCAGTCCATTCCTATGACTATGTCGAATTCTCCAAGTTCCATAGGCATTAGGTCTATAGGGATAACATGGTTGTTTAAGCTTATTTTACAATTCTTAACAATGTCAACTATCTCTCTTTGACTTCCATCAGCCATTTCTACTGTAAAGGCATGATCTAGGTTTTGGGACGTCTGGTTCAAGTAAGGTCTAAAGGTAGTCGACACTAGACTTCTATTTGCACCGGTATCAAATAACACACGCGCATATACATCATTTACGAGATACGTACCCGTGATAACGTCTGTATTGGTCTTGGCTTCCTCTGTGGTGAGTACAAATGCCCGCCCTTTTGGCTGATTTGGTTGTGTCCTATCATTTCTTTTGAGTTCGGGACATTCAGATCTCATGTGGTTAGGGTCTCCACATTTGAAACACTTCTTCTTTTCCTTGCATTCTTGAAGAGCATGACCCGTCTTTTTACAATTTGGACAAGGAAAACAACATTCCCCCGTATGAAAGCGTTTGCAAATTTGACATTGAGGAAATGTTTTAGGCCTTTTAAAGTTGTTATTCCGGGTGTCCCCCTTTCTTCTTCCCACTTTCTTTTTGGTGCGGGAGATTCAGCCGGCCGCAGAATCATCTCGGCAGTCATGACGGTGCCAGCCTCAACAGTTTCTGCAAAAGTCTTGGGGGATTTGGATTTGATAAACACCCTCATTTCAGAGGGTAGACCCCAAATAAACCTATTGATCAGTTGTTCCTCAGTCAATGCTAAATAAGAAACCAGTCGAGATATGTCGTTGAAACGAGAAACATACTCTCGATAGGTTTTATTTCCCATTTTTAACTGAAAGAATTCCACTTCGAGTTGCTCAGTCTCACTGGGAGGACAATACTTAGCAAGAAACTTATGAATAAACTCCTCCCACTTCATCTCCTTAACCTTTTATTTTCCCTCTGTTCGGACCACAATGTTCCACCAGTGAAGGGCTTCCACTTCAAACATATGTACGGCGAACCGTACTTTGGTACTTTGTTGCGGTCATCACACTCACATATGTCTAATACTGACTCCATTTTGTTGAGCCAGTCTTGAGCTTCTAGTGATCCCTTTCTTTCGTCAAAGGACTGAGGTTTACAGGACATGAAGTGCTTATAAGTACATTCCTTTGATTTGGAACATTCACCTTTTCCTTCTAGTGGCATGGTTGCAATAGTGTTTTCCTTTTGCCCATTCCTTCCCTTTGTACTGGCGTGGAGGCTGCTGAGCTTTCTTCATGTCGTTCTCCAGATTGGTTAACATTACCGGTTTGTGCATTCTTCATTACCTTAGCCACTTCCACAACTATATTGTGGATATCCTCAGTATTTAGACGCATGCTTGTACAAGACCGGGACTTGACACTATGAGAGGGAGTTCGAGTCCTATAAGAATCTTCCTCTCTCCTTCTGTTATTCTGATTATTTCTAGACCCTTGTTCATCTCTATGTTCAGATATTGTCTCCTTCCTATAGGAATATGAGTATAAAGAGTTACTAGTATGTATGATACATCATTATAATATAAAAACTATATACATCACATAGAGATATATATATATATATACGTGATATATATATAGCACATAGAAAGGCACAACATAGTTTACTTCTTCTAGCGTCACTCAATTGACTATGCAAGTACTTTTCCTGAGAACATGTTATTTGGCCTAGTCTGAGTGTGCTATTAATCTTTAGAGAACTACTGGTTAAAGCTTAGGCATTCCTGCAATACCTAATTTGCTAAAACCTCGGGCTCTGATACCAACTGTAACACCCACCCCGTAACCCGGGTGATTGTGCACAATTGATACACTTACAGCGGAAACAAACTAAACTTTCATTAAAACTTATAATAGTCTGAGTACAACACTTTATTTATTTACAAACTTTTAGCAACTAAGAACTCCTTGATCTTCTAAAACTCCACAACTATCAAGTAGTTCCTATAGCTTTCCTCATGACTCACCTGTGATAAGTATACTCAAAACGACGTCAGATATATACTGGTGAGCTCATACTATACAATTTTTATAAAGACAGACCACAGTTTACATTATATGCATACACAATATGGGCATGTGACCACATTATAGTCAGGTTGGGCCTCATTGAACCTTATAGGTCACATTTGACTTGTCACAAACCACCGTACAAGAGACATACTGGTCCTCCAGCTGTGTCCCCCTACGGCCGTCACATAGGTATGAGTGTGTGTCGCTGGACCTTATAAGCACGAAGTGCCTGTGGGTACAACACCTTATTACCCTTCCCAGAGTGACACACCTCATTAAGCAT
Source organism: Helianthus annuus (assembly GCF_002127325.2). Classification (NCBI taxonomy): domain Eukaryota; kingdom Viridiplantae; phylum Streptophyta; class Magnoliopsida; order Asterales; family Asteraceae; genus Helianthus; species Helianthus annuus. The sequence continues at coordinate 162,772,171 of NC_035434.2, read as the reverse complement.
AATAGGATCCCATATACCCCTATTGACACATGCATACTGCAGCATTCTCATTATTACCAGTTATGGACGAGTATACTATCACAGTTTAAAAGACAAGTATGATGACTCACCTGATTAGCAATTGCTTAACAACCGCTAGTACGACTGGGTTATGTCTCAAGGTCCTGACACAATTACATAATCCTAGGTTAGGTAATAGTACACCTAACTAGTCATTATCATGGTTGGATATTGGTTAACCCTACCTTGTTTAAGCATGGGTGATCAGTCCATGCTTAACTAAGGCTAGGCTACCCAATACCCGCCCCTGACAATAACCCTAGTACCTAAAAATAATACTAACACTACTACTACTAATATATTATTACTAATAATAAAACTAATATTAACTACTAAAAATAAATAATAAATAACTAAACATAAACTTAAACGAGAGTATACCTCAAGACTATCTACGGCACGTTTATGTAGAGTTTCCCTACTCCTGCTCCTACTCGTGCTCCAAAAATGACTACTAACAACACCCAACGGGGTATCGTATACTCGGGATTCTCAATACTAGAGCGTTCCCATTAAAAAAACTGGTACCTAAACAAACTACTGAGACTCTTATTTAAAGGAAGCAAGCAGGCACCTCAAATCCCTTTCTGGTCGATGTGGGATTCAATTGACGTGCCTACCTACCTGCTTGACCTGCTAGCTTGCTTGCTTATATATATTAATTCAGCTGCTTAACTTGTTTTTCTCGTATAACTTTTAAAATATGACGTTTTATAAAACGACGAATCTGTCATTAGAACGAGCATATTTTTATCTACGTTTTAACCTAAGTTTCATTAAAAACGGAGTAAGGTAAAAAAATAATATATTTAATTATTAATATTAACGGTCTCCTATATTAGCCAATGTTTGTCAAGATATTTCACCTTTCACACAATCATCTTACTCGTTTAACAATATATGAAATATAAATTACATATTTTACGCGTTTATAACCAGCACATTAAGATTCGGGGTATTACATCACACATCATACGCTTCCGCAAAAGTCATGATGTGACAGTTTGGTATCAGAGCTTCGATTGTAGTCAACTAGGATCTTTCTCGAGTCTAGACTACAATCACTAGGATTCTCTCACGAAAAACATTTTCACAAAATATTTTTCATTTCATTTACAAAAAGCGCCAAGATCCATGAGTCAAACATTTTTCAAAGGAAAGACAAAGCAAGGACATTAGTAGGGAAGGGAAATACCCTGACTAATGTGCCAATTGAGGTACAGTCAATCCATGTGGGATAGACTTGCCAAAGACAAAATGACCCCCCCCCCAAAGAACAAACGAGAGTTATATGTGGCATGTTGCATTTATTTGCTTGTACATACTAAGTAACATTATTATCTATTAATATATGTGCATATATACGTATGGAATTATTGTTGACGGGAACGAGATACCTTCGACTTCGAATTCTATTACTGTTCTTGACTCGCACAATGCTACTATCGACCTCACGTTTATTGCGGAGCTCATGACTGAGGTAGTTACCAAAAGAGACCCTGAGCTCGCTTTCCGTGGGAGATGGCTATTCTTCCCTCTCGAATGAAAAGGCGTCTGACTATGACAGTGACGACAGGGCGGGGGAGACAAAGAAGATGGGATGCTCATCTTGAAGGTGCCCCTCCAACTACTAGTGCTAGGAACCCTCCTTATTCCTATTCTTTCTAAGCATTGTGCCATTTCGCGCGTAAGAACGCACGTGGACCATCAAAAAGGTCCATTCCATGTTGAAGGTATGAGGACAGTGGTGTCCCCCTCTCTGATTGATCAGCTGCTTTGAACGAGGGAAAATTAGGGTGACCGTGCAAGACAATTTATTATTACGGGGGCCCACGTAATAACAACTTGTAGTGCATGGAAATCCTGGTGGACTTTGCGGGCCAAGCAAATGATCACTATCTAATTGGAATTCCTATATTGTTCCAAACCCCCACCTGGTAGAACGTTAACCGAGACGGTTACAATAATACTCCACAAGGTAGGAAGTCTGCCTATGTGTGCTTCGCACCTAACAATTCCACCTGTAGTACGAGTCGTTGAGACCCGGTATCTAAGCAAGAAAAGATGACTAACGCTCAGGAAAGATTTACCCCAACACCGTGGGATTCTTATGTATGAATTTGTACGATACTTAGAACACCCCTAAACTAGTCCATTGTAGATGCTATGATAAGACCCCAACCTTTGACATCTACTTTACCACGAGGAGGTAACATGGCGCAAGCTGTAGTGTAACTTATTTACCGCACTCTATTCGGCATTCAAGAAGACTATGCCAACCATATTGGAACTCATGGAGCCCAAGCCCAATCAATGGGTGCGTCACACAGCCCAGTGTGGCAAAAGGGGTCCTCCCTGTATTGGAGAATCAAGAACCATGAAGTATAGAACACATATTATAAGGGCGGAAGTAACCACTCGATATTCTCAACAGATTGTTGTTCCATTTAGACACATGGAAGATACATGCAAGAAGATTCTTCTCGATCTTAACCCCTATCAGTACCTCCACACTCTCTACCCCTTAATGCACCCCATCGTTTGGGTAGTACATTCACATCCTGGAAACCACTTTACGGTTGCTACAAGGTACCATTCGGTCCCGAGGAAGAAGTCATGTACCCTCATGACCTTACTTCTGTGTTTCCTCTATCACCCCCCTACACGTAGTAGTGATGCACCACCCCATCCTTTGGGAGGTATGCCCATTTTTGTAAAAGTAAAGAATATGGAAGAGTCGGAAACTTGAGGAATAAAAAAGGAACAAGGTAAAGGGAAGGCCTCACCATATTTTGTATAACACTGGATGACTTGCATCAATCAGAGTAAGGTGACTCCGAGGAGGTTTTCTATGCAAGACTAATTGAAACAAGTTGATATGGTGTATGTAAGGGTCGATGTACCCTTAGCAAGATTCTGTTGTGACTCATTACAAGGATGAGATGATTATGGTGCAAACATTTGCATAGGTCTCATTAGGAATTACCTTACCCTTATGCTTATAGTGCAAGACTAATGAGTTTTGCTTTCACTTATCAACGACAATAATTATCCTGAAATAAATGTCTAGTTTCGTCGATATGTTTTATGCATGTGAAGCTCATGGAACCACAACAAAGGGACATGGGTAAGACCCAACCAGCACCTTTACCTGCAACAAGAGCTGAGCTTGAAGCTCTAGTAAACCAGCAAGTCGCTAAAGCAATCGACCAGTACGAAGCAAGCAACATTGCAAACAACGGCGGACTAAGAGGAACCATAACGGGAATCGCTCAGGCGATAACTCTTGCCCTAGGTCCTACCGAGGAAGGAGTAACGGTGGAGAAATCTAAGGAAAAGCCAGTGGGGAAGAAGAGGCATGTGGAGTCTTCTTCGGGTGGAACAAAGAGAAGGTTTTCAAGCCTGAAGAAAGGAACCCAAGCAAGTCATGACAACTCAAACGCAAACAAAAGAAGGGAAGCAAACCCGCCTCGTGGCACGAAAGCTTTTGGGGCCACCAATGAGGCCAGAGGAAAGGTTTATTTGGGGAATAAGCCGAGATGTGACGAATGCAGGTTTCACCATGAAGGTCGATGCTCGAAACCTATGAGTGATAGATGTGGAAAGAAGGGACACAGCAAGGATACATGTTGGGCAAGGTACCCCAACCAAGGAGGAAACGGTGACTACAACCAAGGAGATAACAACAACAACCAAGGCGGAAACGGTAATGATAGAGCTCCTGGTTGTTTCAGATGTGGTGACATGGGGCACTTTAGGAAAAATTGCCCTAAGAAGGACTAAGCACGAGGAAGAGTTTCATGAACAGAGCTCGTTGATGTGTGTCGGTGTGTATATAATTTAGATATATAATTAAGCCCTTTTTACACCTTTAGCCAAGTTTTAAATTTATAAAACACGATATTTACTAACACTAAACACACATATGGGCAAGTGCACCCATCGTGGGCGTAGTATAGTGTTGGTAAGATACCGAGGTCGTCCAAGGACACAAGGGCTTTTAATACCGGTTTATCCTCAACGTCTAATCAAATCAAAAAGTTAGAAAAATGTTTTTAAACTAATAAAATAAAAACTAACTAAATGCTGAAAAATAAAAATAAAATAAAACAGATAGACAAGATGAATCACTTGGATCCGACTCGTGTATTAGTATAACCTTTGATTATTTTCGCACTTTTGCACTTGTTTAAGAGATTATCTTAGTTATTGTAGTAGGCCCCTCTTTTGAAGGCGACGTTACCCTCAACCCAGTAGTTTGAGTCAGCAAGGATACAATCCTAAAGGGTTGGATTATTGGAAGATAATGAATTAAGTTATTAATGCAAATTATGGTAGGCCCCGCTTTTGGCGGTGACGTTACCCTCGACTAAGTAGTCTGAGTCAGCAGGGATACAGTCCTAAATAGCCGGATTATAGTATTAATAGTAGTTAACTTATGAGGGGGTCAAAGAGTTTGGATCCCCGCCATCCAATACCTATGGGTATTGAAGGAGATCCTACTAAATTTGACCCAGGTCCCTTGCAGGACCTCTAAACGCTGAACAAGGGCAAGACCCTTACCAAACCGTTCCCTTAACCCCCGACCAGGTAGCCAACATACCTCCATATAGACCGTGGAGATATGAATGGTGAAAATCTTTTATTTTATATAGACAGTAAAATAATGCCAAGACACCACGGACAAACGATAAGGAAAGATCACCTTCAACATAAGCAACTAGTTATTAAAGTCATTAATACAAAACCAAATAAAAAGTGCAAAAGATTAAAAGTAAAAAGTATTATACTAAACACTTGTCTTCACCAAGTGATGTAAGAGACTTAGGCAAACATGGCCTTGATTGTCAAGAACTCTTACTATCAATCTTGGATCCCGAGACGACTCACACACTCTACGATGGACAATGGATGATGGTGGTGGATGATGGTGTTATGGTGGTGGTGGGTGGTGGATGAAGTGTGAGAGAGGTGGTGTGCCAAGGGATGAGTTGGAATGAAACCAAGCACTCCTATTTATTGGCTGAACAGAAGGCTGGGCACGGCCCCGTGTCCGCTGGACACGCCCCCGTGCCCGTCTGACACTCTCTCTCTTCATTAATTGTAATTCGCAATTACAATTAATGCGCCTGCTGTACTTTCGCCACGCCCCCGTGCTCACTGGACACGGCCCCGTGGTGGGCAATAGAAGCTTCTACAGGTTTGTCTTTTCTGCTGCTTCTTGGGCACGGCCCCGTGCTGGCTGAGCACGGGGCGTGTTCAGGCTTCTGTTTTCTCTTCTTTGCTTGGGAGGATGCCGTTGAGGGTTCGGGCAGTCTACTTTTATTCCTTTTCTTGTATTTATGTTAGAATTAGCTGTCTTTTTGCTTCTTTTGTGAATTTGAGCTCAATTCATCCTGAAATTACAAAAGGAAGACAAAAACACTCTTTTTCCAACATTAGTACTTAAAAGGGGTTAGTTTTATGCCTTATTTGATGTAATTTATATGTTGCATTTTACACACATCACTCGTGCAGCGAGCTAGGACCTGAATATTGCGACGGGTACTTTCCCTATTAACCAACACTATGCATCCATTTTGATTGATACTGGTGCCGGCTTTAGCTTTATATCTATAGAACTTAAGAACCTACTTTTGGTCTAGAAGCAAGTAAGCTAGACACCCTCTATTCAATAGATGTAGTGAATGGGAAATTAGCCAAAGAGGATGAAGTTATTAAGGACTGTACACTTGGACTTGGAAAACGAAAGTTTTCTATTGACCTGCTACCAGTTGGTTTAGGAAGTTTTGATGTTGTAGTCGGCTTGGATTGGGTATCCTAGAACGGAGTTGAAGTTATTTGTCATGAGAAAATCATTCGCATCCCTCTTGCGAATGATGAAACACATTTAGTTCACGGCCTTCATACAGTTGATGCGAGGATGCTGGGCCTTATAAGGTGGAAGACTGTGACATTTCACATTGGTTATGAGAGCACAGAAGTGTCTCCAAAGAGGCTGCATAGCCTTCCTTGCTCATAATGTCGACAAGGAGACCAAGGAGCCAAGATTAGAAGACATTTCCGTTGCGAAGGAATATCCAGAAGTCTTTCCCGAAGACTGGCCTGGACTCCCTCTACAGCGACGAGTAGAGTTTCAAATAGATTTAGTGCCAGGAGCGGCACCAGTGGCAAAGGTACCTTACCGGTTAGTCTCGTCCAAAATACAGAAGCTTTCAACGCGACTGCAAGAGCTGCCAGATAAGGGAATTTATCAGGCCGAACTTCTCACCTTGGGGAGCTCTAGTGTTATTTGTTAGGAAGAAAGATGACAGCTTTCATATGTGCATACAGCCTGATCTGAAAGGAACTCAGACGAATTAACGAGGAAAAAGTATGGTGCAAAGGTTACAGGGAGATAGACAACTAACCATCAAGAATCGGTACCCCTTACCGAGAATTGATGACTTGTTTGACCAACTACAAGGTTCCAATTACCATTCCAAGATTGACATAAGGACATGATAACATTAATTGAGGATGCGAGGAGAAAGTATCCCAAAAACGGCCTTACGGACTCACTATGGGCATTACGAGTCCTTTGCCACGGCGTTTGGCTTAACGAACACACCGTCATTATTCATGGATCTCATGAACCGAGTGTGTAAGCCATATTTGGATGAGTTCGTGATTATGTTTATTGACGACATTCTTATTTACTCAAAGACCAAGGAAGGTCATTGTAGGATCGTTGTATGACCCAAACGAGTCGTTGAGAAGAGATCTTGTCCAATACGAAAGGCGGAAACAGACGTGTCGGAGTTATTTCAGCTGGATACACACTAGAATCACTTTAACTATCTCTTGTATTGATTTGATGATGATTTACAACCTGGAGATACTTCGGCAGAGCTTCGCTACCGGAATCCAAATGTTACAAATGAAATGACCAAGACACCTATATATAGGCAGTCCATTTCGCATGGAATGGCCTCACACGAAATGGCATTTCGTGCGAACTAGCCTTACCATTTCGTGCGAAATGGCTCCATCCTACATGTTTCTTATTTTTCTCGTTCTACGTGACTTGATCTATCATTCTAGTTACAAGACTCGATACAAAACGAAGTCGACAGACATATGCACCAAGAAACTCCCCCTTGGATGTTGACGAATTCTTTGGTGTCGAGTCTTCAGTATGTCAACTCTTCAGTCTTTACCAGTCTTCTCGCTCTCTCCAAAATATTCTCCATTGTATGCATCCTCAATCACTCTATCTTCTCTTTCAGAATCTCAACTCTGGCTCTATCCTTTTTCAGTATTAGCAGCTTCTATCTTGACCACAATTCCAGGATCAGAAACGGGCTCTTGCAGCTTCAGACTCCCCCTTTCGATAAGCTGGGATCGCAGTCTGGAATTCACAATCTACAGGCTTTGAATCGGAAACCTGGCACAATCTCTGCTCATCACGCTTTGCAGCTTTCACAGATTCAGGAACGTTTCCTGGCTCTCCATAGCAATAGGATCTGGAACCTGGCTTAAGTCTGCATATCCTTAGGAGTCGTAACCTGGCTAACCTGCACATCCTCTACCAAAACATAAGTTTCACAGATATTAAAATTTAACAATATTAATCTCTGCTAATCCACTTGTAAAATCAATCTCAAACCATCACTTGTAGATATCATCCAAAATGATTTTACATTTAGAATCTCTAATGACCACTTATAAGAATATCATTTTTCTTTTTCTAAACAAACTCTCCCAAACCTGATGTTCATCATGTTTAGCAATTGGAATTTTGAAAATCAGCTTTTCAACATCAGTTGTTGAAAAAAAGATGAAATAAAATCTTTTTAGTTTTTCAAAATTTTATGCTACAACACATTCTTTTTGGATTTTTGTTTTTAATGAAATGCATTAAAGAAATATTTATAGACAGTATTTTTGTGAGTTTGTGTAAGAAGATCATATCAGTTTATGACAAATCACTAGCACCGTTGAGCTTTAAACACTTTAAGTTCTAAACGGTTCACTTAGATTGTCAGTATACTGATCCACTTAAATTTTCACACAAAGTTCAACTGTTTCGAGATACGGATTAGTGTTTTAAGGACTTAAACTTATACGCGTATCCCACCTCCGAATATACTCTCATATCCAAACTCCTATATTCAGTCTTACAGGTGAATGTACACTAATGATATCTGTAAAGGGTTAAATGCGAGACCATGAGAGCTCAGGCTATTACTTCTGCAAAATCAGAGAGATGATGGTTCGACTTTTAGGTGTGTTCCCTTTAGAGAATCTTTTCTTCAATAGCACATGATTAACATTTTTCAATGTTTCATCATTTTTTATGCTGAGGGTGGGCTTTATGAATAAAGCTGTGTAAAGTATTATATGAGGACTAGGCTATTGCTCCCACAAAATCAGAAGTCCAGGTATAATACCCCAGATATCATCACGCACAAAGACCTAGTATGTCAGAAATAGAAAGCCCTTCAAACAAGATTTCCGGGGTTACCCATATATCCGAGAGATGTTCCCCACGAGATAAGTAAGTATTGATATTTAGGTTTATATCTCGAACACAATCTACTAAGCGTGTAAAAACCTACTAGCATATCATCAGTGAGACCGTTTATCACTTTTGACTTTCCAAATCTTTAGCGTGCTGTGATAGTCCACTGATGTACTATTACTTCCTCTTTTTTACAACAAAACTCATTTTTGATTTTTTGATGTTTTTGGATTTTGGATTTTATCATGTTTTTAGATTTTTCAAATTTTCTAATGTTTTTGGATTTTCTGAAATTTCTTACTCCCCCTAAAATTCAAAACCATTTAAAGAAAATTTGACAAACCGATGTGAATCGCTTCAATTCTCCATTCACTTGGCATAAACAATCAGAACTCCCCCTGACAACAAACTATTTTCCCATTATGATTTCAAAACACTTAAGTTTGTTTTAATCAAAATGGTTTTTCCGGAAAATAAGTTTTGTTGAACCCACTTGTAAGATCGGGGATTTGTTCATCACTTTGTCTTTTCATCCTCTTGAAAGAAAGTTAAATCAAGTTCAACTTAATGACCTTGATTAACCACTTGTAGGTTCAAATCAACCAATACCACTTGTAAATCGAAATATGGCAATTTTCAAATTTTGAGAAAGATGCCGATTCATGGTCCACGATTACCAACTTGGGAGCTCCGGCAAGTCCAGATTTTACTCTTGATAGGTTCTATTCCATGACGATATGTACATGGGTGAACCATCTTCATCTGGTTTACTCTTTTTCAATTCATAAAATCCCTTTACCCCTTTTACCTTTCCATCAATCATTTTTCCAAAAATATGCTTCACTTTGGGGTTAAAAGCTTTTTCAACATCAAATTCTTTCTTTTCAGGAAAGAATTAATTTGAAATTTCAACTTTGCCAACTTTTTTGTTTAAAATTTTCAGTCCGCAATGGTGGAAAGTTAACGTCATCCATTGGCGGAACTGGATTTTCTTCTTTTAGCTCAACTTGTGGCTCCTCTGACTTTGACGAGTCAGATTCATCGCCAGAAAATAGCTCCTCTGATTTTAACGAATCAGAATCATTGCTAGAACTATCATCTGATTTCTTAACAACCCACTTTTTGTTGTTAAGATTCACCTTTCTTTTGTAAAAACTTTTTGAACACTCACCAACCTCAAATTTTGAATTTTTGAAAATTTTAAATTGTTTGGTTGGTGGTTCATTTTCAACCATCTTTTCTTTCAGTTTTTCAGAGACTCCCTGTTTTGTGTTGGTTGCCTTTGGACAGTTCCTGGCAATGTGACCAACTGTTTTGCATTGAAAACAGGTTCTTGTCTCCTTCTTCTTCTGAGCAGCTTCATTCTTCATTCCCTCTTGCTTCTTAGCAACGAATTCTTTGTTTGATTGCTTCCAGAATGAGCTCTTTTCCTCTTCTTCTGAACTTGACCCTGAAACAAATACAGTTTTTTATTTATAAGTTTTCTCATTTTTATAATTTTCTGGTGGAATAAAACCTAAACCTTTCTTTTTGAAATTACCGTTATGGTTTGGTTTCTTTTGAAAACTCGAACCAGAACCGTAACCCTTTTTCTTGTTTACCTTCGTTGATCATTTCAATTTTAACACCTCTTATTGGAAATTCTTCATCAGAATATAATTTGTCAGAATCATTCAAAGTATATGCTACTTTGAATGTTTCGTCATTCAAATTATTTTGTGATAACAGAAAATCTTTATTGTAAACCTGTTTGCCCTTTTTGACTGTTGGACTTGAAGTGTCGGACTCTGACTTTGACTCCTCCGTTTCATCTTTATCCAACACCTGATCGACCACTTTCTTTATTAACTCGGACTCATGATCAGTGTCGGATGATGTGAAAGTGACATCAATGTTGTCTGGCAATTCATCTGAAGATTCAGATTCCCACTGTAGGTTGGTTGCCTTTTTGACTCTTTCTGAATTAGGATTTCTTGGAGAATATCCATTTTCAAGCGGAGGTGGACACTTGTTATAATTGACACTTTGTTTCTTACCAGAATTCTTTTCCTCAGACTTCTCTTCTTCGAATGCTTTCATACCTTCAACTGTCGGGTAAATCCTATCAATCACATAAGAAGAACATGAGTAACTTTTCAATAACCTGTTTACTCTCTCAGTTTCTATCCTCTGAGTTTCCAATTTCTATTCAAGCTCAGCACATATCTCAATGTAATTATTGACGACTTTCTGCTTTGTCATGTACACTCCATTGAGTGTCTTCATAACTGTTGCTTGTTCACTGCTTGACTCATTATATTGATTCATAGCTTTGTTTAAGACATCATACGATTCTTTCAGTCTGTTCATGTTATGAATCAACTCGTTGTTGTGCTTTTTCATAGTCTCACAGTTTTCACATTTCTCAGACACCTTTTCTGCATCAGCTTCCTTTTCAATCTTGAAATCTGGAATTTCTTTGACCTGTTTCTTTATCACTCGAACAGCTTCATCATCACTGTCATCTTTCTCATCTCATAATTTTTCATTTTCTTTCATTCTTCTTGCATAATAATCATCATCACTATCATCTTGTTTTGTAACTTTCTTCTTTGTCATTCGAATATTTGCATCATCATAACGATCTCTCTCGGCTAGAAATCTTAAGTGCTCTTTCATTTTTCTTTCATAATAATCATCATTACTATCTTCAACAATTTGAGCAACAAATGCTTTAGCCTTTAAGAAATCTTCATCCGGACAATATTTGTCCCAGCTAAAACCTTCTGGCAATCTTTTATCCTCTTGATTAACTAGATAAGCTTTCTTTGGTTGGCGATTGTTGTTGATATGGTTGTTGAGCAACTTGATGATAAATCGCTTTCCGATAATAATCATTGTTGCCGAAAGGATTTTGAGCTCCACTTGCTTCACGGTTTGTGCATTCTCGCTTGAAATGCCCTTTTTCCCTCCAACGAAAACAAGTAACTTTAGATTTATCAAATCCTAGAGTAGAAACATTAACATCACGGAAATCATCTCTTCCCGTAATCTGTTTAAACTTCTCAGCTCTCCTCAACACACTAGCCAAACACCACTTTATATCCATTAACTCCATCTCCTCAGCATCAATTTGATCGTAATCCTCTTTTGTCAACATTGGATTTCCGATCCTTCCTGCAACTAAGCTTCCATAAGACTCTAACACAGTCACCAACAAAGACATATGACTTTTGGCTACTTCTTCAGAGTAATTTTGATCATTCTCAAAATTTAATGCAATGTTGCATTGTAGTACTTTGCCACTCTTGGTTACTGAAAAATTTGGATCAAATGATGGATAAGAAGAGAATCCAATTTTGCTATTTGATCCTTGAGATGATCCTCCAGAAGAACTTTTTGCATTGAAAGCAGTTTCAATTTTTGGTGCAATGTGAGTCTTATCACTAGTACCTCCTTTGTAATACAGACCAATGTCTTGTTCACCATCAAAGTCCTTCATTCTTGCTATCTTTCGTTGTTCCATCTCTTGAGCTTCGAGTTGTTCAATAAACGTGCTCAGCGTTAGATTGTCAAATTCGGGTTTATTTTTCAACATCATAAGATACGTGCCCCAAACATCTTGTGGCAACGCATCGACCATTTTTTCAATCCATTCTTCATTATCTTTAGTGATGTTCAATCTCTTTATGTTCATCACCAAATTGCAATATCTTTCTATAATCTGCTTGGTGTTTTCATTTTTTAATCCACGAAATAGATCAAATTCTTTCTTCAAAAGCGACATTTTGTTCTTGATCATTTCTTTACTTCCAACAAACTTCGATCTTAGTTCTTTCCATATTGAATGTGCACTTCCGTTGTGTTGTAGTAAAATCAAAATTTCTTCCTTAATAGCTTGCTGTAATAAACTAACCATCATCTTTTCATTTTTGTATTTCTTTTTCTCATCAACACTTAGATCTTTAATAGCAATCTTCTCTCCCGCGTCATTAACCGGTCTAATATATCGATATTCAATACACTCCCATGCATCTAAGTAATTTGCTTGAACCCAATTTTCAAAACATTCCTCCCATCCACTATACTCCTCAATACTAATGAGCTTAGGCGGTTTTTGCATGGTGCCCATTTCATTTTCTAGCATCGTATTCTGAGTCACAGTGATCGGGGTAGCAAATGCATTGTAGAATTCGTTTTCCATGATGCGGTATCAAAAGTTCACAAACTAAACACTTTCAAATGAACTGGATGACTTTCACACAATCTGGGATTGTTTCACATGACCTGAACTTTGATTTTCAAACGATCTGACAAAGGTTCAAACGAGCTGGATCTAATTCAACCAATTCGTGCGAACTAGTTACCTTACAAACAACCTTGAACTCAATTCGTGCGAACTGATGACCTTTCAAACGAATTGGGACAACTTGATGCGACCTGGACGATTTGATGCGAATTGGGGCTCACTTCGTGCGAATTGGAAGATCAATTCAAGTGAACTGAGACAATTACCTTCAATTCGTGTGAAATGGAACAATGAATTACCAAACCGTGAGAATTGGATCTCAAATTCAAACGAACTGGGAAGCAACTTGTACGAATTGAAGCTGATGTCACACAATCGAACGGTTTTTTGACAAATTGATCAACTTTTAGTTTAATTTTAGGTTTGATTCTTTCAAGGATTTGTTAAAACAGTATTTCGCACGTTATATGTGAAAATCAAGCCATTTTATCCGTAAATTCTTGTTTAATTTTGAAAAATTGTGAAGAAAGTAAGTAGAAGTCAGAAATTTAGATGAAAAACAGCTAAAATCGGTTAGAACTCTTCCTCCTAAGCTCTGATACCACTTGTAGGATCATTGTATAACCCAAACGAGTCGTTCAGAAGAGATCTTGTCCAATACGAAAGGCAGAAACAGACGTCTCAGAGTTATTTCAGCTGGATACACACTAGAATCACTTTAACTATCTCTTGTATTGATTTGATGACGGTTTACAACCTGGAGATACTTCGGCAGAGCTTCGCTACCGGAATCCAAACGTTACAAATGAAATAACCAAGACACCTATATATAGGCAGTCCATTTCGCATGGAATGGCCTCACACGAAATGGCGTTTCGTGCGAACTGGCCTTACCATTTCGTGCGAAATGGCTCCATCCTACATGTTTCTTATTTTTCTCGTTCTACGTGACTTGATCTATCATTCTAGTTACAAGACTCGATACAAGACGGAGTCGAAAGACATATGCACCAACAGTCATGAGCAACATCAGCGAGCTACCTTGGAGCTTTTAAAGAAAGAGCAGATATATGCAAAGATGCCCAAGTACGAATTTTGGATTCGCGAGGTATAATTCCTAGGTCGCATGGTGAAAGAGTATGGAATCCATGTAGACCCTGCCCCGATAGAGCCAATCAAGAATTGGGAAGCACCAAAAACCACAACCGGGATACATAAATTTCTGGGGTTGGCAGGCTATTACAGACCATTTATAGAGGATTTTTCCAAGTATTACTCAACCGCTAACTGCCCTTACTCAGAAGGACAAGAAATTTGTCTGGGGAGAGAAACAATAAACAGCTTTGCAGACGTTAAAGGATAAACTCTGCGATGCGCCTATCTTATCTTACCTGATGGTACCAATGGATTTGTAGTTTACTGTGATGCTTCTCGACAAGGTCTTGGTTGCGTGTTGATGCAACAAGACAAAGTCATCTCTTACGTGTCACGCCAATTAAAGGTGCATGAGAAGGACTACACGACGCACAACCTTGAACTAGATGTTGTGATCTTCGTGTTGAAGATCAGGCATCATTTCTCGTATGGCGCTAGTTGCACGATCTTTACAAATCATAAAAGGCTGCAACACATTTTCGATCAAAAGGATTGGATTATGAGCCAGCGTAGATGGGTTGAGCTGTTGAATGATTATGAATGTGAGATTAGATAACACCCGGGTAGAGCGAACGTTGTAGCTGACGCCTTGAGTCGCAAGGAACGCGCAAAGCCTCTAAGGGCGCGAGCCTTAGAAATGACAACACAAATCGATCTCACCGTTCGGACTCATGAAGCCCAGCAGCAAGCATTTAAATCAGAGAACTTACAAGCAAAAATCGTTGCGTGGTATGGAAGTGAAATTAGTTCCAAAGGAAGATGGAACAATGTATTTCGTAGAACGAATTTGGGCACCATTCTTCGGCAATCTACGAGAACTTATTCTGGACGAGGCTCATAAGTCGAGGTGCTCGATCCTTCCTGGATCCGACAAGATGTACCCAGACTTAAAAGATTGTTATTGGTGGCCCAAGATGAAAGCCGACATCGCTGTATAAGTGGGAAACTGCCTTACTTGCGCCAAAATTAAGGCAGAATACCAGAACCCGCCAGGGTTACTGCAACAACCTAAGGTTTCCGTTTGGAAGTAGAAACAAATCTCAATGGATTTCTTTATGAAGCTACCGAGAACCCCAAAGAGGACATGATATGATTTGGGTAATTATTGACCGACTCACAGAACCTTCGCATTTCTTACCTATCAGTAAGAAAGATGGCGCCAAGAAGTTGGCAGAGATGTATCTGAGAGAGAATGTGGCACGTCATGGAGTGCCTGTATCCATCACATCCGACCGGGATGGACGCGTTGCGTCAATGATTTGTGTCACACCCCGATCTCCACGTGTCACCGGTGGGCCCGGTGTGGGGTATGGTGACGTAGTTGGCATCGTCAAAGACAAACAACACAATATAATAATGCACAGCGGAAGCAGAATAGATTCATTTCAACTTTAAATACAATGTAATAATAAATATCACGAGTAGTTGAAACGGATCCACAGGCGGATCAAATAAAATAAGATAAATGTTCAACAGTTATTGTCGTCCGAGCTTGCGAGACTATTGTGGACGCTCTTAGGAAACAGCCAGCCTAGTACGTATAGTACCTGCACTTAACCCTTTGGGAAAATACGTCAGTTTACACTGGTAAATACAAATTAACTGACTCATTTTAAAAATGATTGAAAATTGATTTAAATGCACATGGCATAAATATTTTTATAACTTGGGATAATTATGCAATATAAACTTGTGAACGAATTACATGCTACTCGTACTTTTGGTAGCCCGGGATCTTGTCCGGGTTAAAGATTAATTGACACACCACATTAAAAAGTTATACACGACGGGTGTACGCCTACACCCCGTGCTCTGGTCGTGGCCATCTCGTAAGATAATGCCAAGGATATCCGGGACACGGTCAATAACCCCCCAAATGCTTAAAGTAAAACAAGACTGTTTAAACGAGCCGATCAAATTATTCCAACTGGACACCCAAGGGTGCAGGATTTGTACGCTCGATCAAGCGGTATTCTATATACCGTACCCCAAGCCCGTATAGGGAAAATAAGTCAAAATGTATTTACCTGAGTAAGTATGAATCACAATTGGTAAGTGTAGATAGCTTTTACTGGGCCTCCTAATCTGGAACAAAGGTTTATAATAACCTATTAGATTCCTAACGGGTCTTTATTTAAGCCTAAGCTTAGACCGGTTAGTTTTAAGGACGATACGGTTCAAGCGCACGATTAAGCGAAAGACCGGATAGAATGTGATTTAGACCCGACAAGTTTGAATACTTGTATAATATGGGTATACTAAATACATTCTGGATTTTGAGATGAAAACGATAACGTTTGACCCGTTTCGGTCAATTTATGCAAACTAGTTACATAAACCGAACCGAACGCAAAAAGGGCGTTACGGGTAGCCAAAAGAGTCATATGCAAGTTCCCTGAGATAATATGCTTTAAATATGATATAATATCAGCAAGTTATGTTCTATTATGCCCCGAATAGATTTAAACCCAATTTATGCCTCATAAGGGCATTTTGGTCATTTAAAAGATTATAAAAGAGTTAAATTGGAAATCTGAGTTACAGGTCTGATTTATACAGTGAATATACTTAATTTGACATATTATATCAGTAGGGCATGACCCGTATACAAAACTTATCATTTAAATTCAAACTATGCACCATGGGGGTATTTTAGTAATTTCACAAGGGCTAAAAATGTCAAAACTGGAAATCTGAGTTAAATATCTTATACTTACTGTTATTATATGAAAATATGCTAAATACATCAGTAGGTATAATTCTTATAGGTTTAATATGAGTATAACGCTTACTATGCGCTAAAAACGCTAAAAATGCGATTTAGAGCCGTTTCCGGGTTTTTAAAAGAAAACTGAGGTTTTTATATTTCCAGAATGCTCAAAATAATTTATTTAACAAATAAAATCAGTAAAGAGGTTTGGGGTCAAAAGGATTTATAAAACTCATTTTATGGCCTAAACGGTCAAAACCGGCATTAACCGAATCAAATTAGCGACCTATGATACGGTCAGCCAAAAATTAAATAAAAATCATCAAAAATCCCAAAATATTATATAACATCAGTGGGTAAAAAGTTTTATATCAAAAAGTGGCCTTAAATAGGTTATACGCTAAATGCGCCGTTTATTTAACATAAAGATATAGTTTTACGATATCGGCCATAACTCAAAATCTGGACCACCAACTGATCTCAAATTTTCGGTGCAAGTTTATAAATTAGTAATAAAGATTTCTACTCTTTCACTTTTCCAAAAATCACGTTTTATATCAAAAGGGCAAAATAGTCAACTTTTAAGCATAATCGGAAACATGCATATGAATCGGTTAAACATAGACTCAGGTTGCAAAAATTCCAGAGAGTTACACTTAAATAAAATTGGTCAAAAATAAACTCCAATACAGATCTCAAACATGCATGCATGGATCCGAATCGAGAGTCAACGAAAAAGTCGTTTTATAAGACTTTCGGTTCCGATCCGAGTTTATACTAAAGATTGTCGAGTTGATCATGATAAAACATATTCCTATATTCATTATAAAGTTATTTTTGATGATCAAACTGGTTGCATGTCATCTACATTACCATTTATGCCATATTTCGCAAAAATCATTTCTGTTGACTTTTTAAGAACAACTTTGACTCGACAAATAGCATGCTTAGAGTGGGAATCAGAGAATACCCTTTTGAGGGTTTGTTTCCCACATAAATACCAACTTATAAGTGGTTTCAATTTGAGAAATGACAGAGCCAAATTCGTTTAATCGAAAAGTCAAACTATATGAACAATGGATTGACTTTTGGCTAATAATCAAAGCTAGAACGAATTAGAGAATGATATGAATGCTTACAAAGGTCCTAATGAAGCCTAGATAGCACTTGGAAGTGGTCTTGCCGATCAGATTGCTCCTGGAAAGCCTTGTGAGTTCTTGCAAGTTTGAATGTGTTCTTGTTTACAATGCAAGTGCCTCAAAAATGAACAAATGATCTGAATTATAAGGGAAATCAGATGTTGTAAGGAGGCAACAGGTGTCCCAACATGCATGTAATCTTATTGGTGAGAAATGGAGGTGATCACAGCTGTTTTGCACTCAAATTCGGACCCAAAATGACTTAATTCGCGAATTCTGCATCTGGCAGGGGCATGCGGCCCGCATTAGGCAGCCCAGGCGGGCCGCCTGGGGTCTGCAGTACCCAAACATTTTTCATTTGTTGCAGTTTTGGTCCCTGTCTTCGCACGCGAGGTTTTGGCTACTTATTTTGACTCGTAAACCCCCAAACTTGGTTTTTAAGAACCTTGGGACATTTACCAACATGGTAATGTCCTCGGTTAACTTTGCGCTCACCCGAAAAGTCATGAAATTCGACGTTGACGCTTTTAACCCCTTAAGTACGGTTTTGGCCATAACTTTCTCATACGATAACGAAACTTCACGAAATTTTTACCACATATTCTAGTGAGTATATTTTAGCATTACAAAGCTTCGGGTCTGCCAAAAGTTCACTCAGAGGTATAAATTCAACATGTTGACACTTTTGGCCCCTGCAGTTTGTAATTCCTCACTTTTGTGCAATTTCCGCTTCGTATGATCCATGATCCATCCATTTAAGGTTATAAACATTATGTAGGGTTATCATAGAGTCTATTTATCCATTGTTGACACTTTGGACCCTTGCGTTCCATAGTTTTCACTGTTTGTCAACTTTAGTCCGTCTAAAGTATGTTTTTGCATATCCAATGCCCATGACACGTGTCAATGCATTATTGGACGAAATTTTTCGAGGTGTTACAATTTGGCAGACGTTTCAACACACGTTTGGTTCACAGTTGAATCGTAGCACAACCCTTCACCCCCAAACGGATGGCCAGAGTGAACGGACGATTCAGACATTGGGAAGACATGCTATGTGCTTGTGTGATGGACTTTGGTGGGAGTTGGGATACTCACCTGCTCTTGGTGGAGATTTCCTACAATAGTAGTTATCACACCAGCATCCAGGCCGCCTCGTTTGAAGCCTCATATGGGCGTAAGTGTCGGTCCCTGTTGTGATTGGGTGGAGACCGGAGTCAAACGGTTTATTGACCCCGAGTTGGTTCGGGAAACCACATACAAGATCGTTCAGATACGTGATCGTATCAGGTCAGCACGTGATAGACAGAAGAGTTGCGCCGACAAGCGACAGAAACTGTTGGAATTTGAGGTTGATAATATGGTTATACTAAAAGCCTCGTCTTGGAAGGCGTGGTACGACTTGGTAAATGTGGAAAGTTGGACCCACGGTACATAGGACCCTTCGAGATCCTGGTAAGGATCGAAACTGTTGCATACAAACTAAAGCTTTCAGAAGAACTTAATAGGGTTCATGACACGTTTCACGTGTCAAATCTCAAGAAACTCCAAGTGACAGTAGCTCTCCACCAGACTAGGAGAAGTTGTATTAAACTTATCATGGTTCATTGGAATTCACGTCATGGCCCAGATTTTACTTGGGAGCGTGTAGACCAAATCAAACCTAAATATCCGTATTTGTTTCACAACTCCCCCGCAACCGATATCACAGCTTGAATTTCGGGACGAAATTCTTTTAACGGGGGGATAATGTGACAACTGGCACTTCTCCACATATTCTGTACGTTGTTAAACAGAAATTTATGCATTAATGATTGTGCCTGATTTAATTAATGACATGAATGATTTTCTGAATGTTGTCATATACATACAAGAGCATTACATGTTGCAAGATTATTTATCATTATTGCATGCAACACAATATGGTTCAATTAGTGCACGGAACAAAGTTAGCACAGTTATCAGACAAATTAGAAGTACTGACGGGAGTTCAGTACTCAGGCAGACATGATGTTAAGAAACAGAATGAGCCCGAAACCAAGAGTTGCACTAGTATAGTGTGTAGGAAAGTAAGGATCATAAAACTGCCTTCCTAGTGATGATTTAAGTGTCGGAAAGTGCCCGAAACACGCCAAAACTGCAGAATTCTGCAGAAAACAATAAAATTCAGCAATTTTCAGCATTTAAACATCAAAATACAGTGCAGAAAAGTGGATTAATGGTCCACAATATCTTCCTAAGTGTCGGGAATCAAAACTGTCATAAAAGGGAACATAAGGCACACTAAACTGCGTAATTTAGCACCTTAATGAACCGGTAACCAACCGAACAACCGGACACTACCCGAAACACCAAATTTTCACTAGAAGCATTGTTTTAGTGTTACGAAGCTAGTTACGGTCACCGAAAATCATAACACATCCTATAAACACATAACACCTAGAACACTAACTAGTTCCCTTGAATTCTAACTAAACTTCTTAACTAATATTTGAAACCCAACAATACACCCCCACCCCCCATTAACGGTTAGAAACATGGGGACCCACCCCATGATTATATCTCAATTGTTTAATTGATTTGTTCCTAGCTTTAGAAACATAAAATCCAAGAGTTATTAGAATGTTGGAGACTTGTTAATAAAAACCACAAGTAACTTCGTTTTATTCATTTCATCACTACAAGTCTACAACACCATCCATCTTCTCCCTCCTCTTGCTTGTCTACGGCCACCACACCACCACCATACTCCCACTACTTTCAATCATTCTCATACAATCCAAGGGTGCTAGGAGCTTAGTTAAGGAGCTTGAAGGCATCGGAGCTTGAAGGACCATTCTCTAGAGCTTTTATCCATCTTGTTCATCAACTTCATCATCATTGATTTCTTCCCTAGCCTTGTGCTAGTAGTAAGCTTCTTGTAGGTTGATTTTACTTCTTATATTGATGCTTAAAAGATTATGTAAGTAACAAATCATAAAGATCATGAAAGAACAAGAAGATAACTTTTCACATAAGGCTTAAAATCATAATAATCTATGTTGATTTAGTGTATGTATGAATCTTGATTGTTGATTTCTTGTGTTTATGATGTTAATCATCATAAGAAGCTTGCTAGATTGTGATTAAACACATGATCTAGCAAGTGAGAGGATGAATCTTGTGAAAATCAAGATGATCATTCTTTATGTTTCACATGAACTTGAAAATGAAGATAATTTTGTGTGTGATGAAGTATCATACATGTTAAAAGTCTTGTAAATGGATGATTACAAAACTAATTTTCTCAAGAAACCAAGTTTATATATAAGATTTACATAATCATGAATTTTAAGGAAACTAATCATGTTTTTTTAGTGTTAAATCGAGGATAGAAATATGTTGTTAACAAGGAAAATACAAGAAAAATCATTTTAAGAAAATCTTCATGTAAGTTGTAAAGGACTAGATTTTACAAGAATGAGATTTATAAACAAATAACCATGTTTTAAAGGGTAACTAAACCTACTAAATAACATAGTAAGTTACTACAAGTTTTTACAAAATTTCAAGTTCATGATGTAGTGTGAATTACATGGTTTTGGCTCATGGTAAGTCTTGAATGATTTGTTGATGATTGATGGTGATTTTAAAAGAAAATGATATGCTTTAAAGGCATGGAAACCTCCATTTTTAAGGGGAAACTATGGCAAATTTTTTCTAGAATTTAAACACTTGGAAAAATATTTTTAAAGAAGTGTTTACAAACAAATTTTAACCATGGTTTTTCATATAAAATTTGCCATAATTTTTGTTACAAAAATTACAAGAATCGGAGGTTGTTTTTTGATAAATAAAAGTGACTAAGTATATATTTAGGAAAATATATTTAGATGTCACAATTTGTGTGTTACTTGTATATTATGTGTAATAGTTATATTATTTTAGGACTTGAAAATAATATAACTTACCAAAATACCTCAAAAATTGTAATATAAAATAATACCAAAATTTCAAGAAAATGAATATACAAGTTATACCCAAATTTTGGACAAACCGAACAAGGAATATTGATTACATATATATATATACCGGAATTAAGTTCATATATATTTTGACAAATAAGTTGAACGATATTTTGGAAACCAAACAAACGGAAAAATACGATTTTTACAAATATTACAAAAAAATCATATTTTATCAAGTAAAAATATATTATTTTTGAGTGGAGAAAATATATATATGGAATTATGAATATTTTCTAAGTTAATCTTAAAAATATATCATTTTTGAGATTTATATGAAAATACAATTTGTTTTGCCAAGGAAGAATTATAGATAATTTTCTATAAAAGTTTTCTTAAAATGCATATACTTTAAGAATATAATTTGGTGAATTTTTGTTTGATTAAAAATATTATTCCAAAAAATTAAATACAAGATTAAGTATAAAATACTTAATAAATACAAGAAAATGCGTATTCTCGTACGCATAAATACACACAGGAATACGCCGCCAATACTTGGCAAAATACACAAGTATAAGTACACCCATACTTGGGAAAATACGTTTGTATAAATACATAATATACCAAGTTAAAATATATTATTTTAATAAATATTCCAAATAATTAATAAATATAATTTAAGTTAAAAAATTATTATTTTAACCAATAATTATATACTTTGGAATAATGTAATGTACCTCAAAAACGTAACTCAAAGGATACTAAGTCTTAACAAAGTAACTAAGACTAAAAGTCGCTACACGACCTAAACGTCTAATAAAACATGGCACGTGTGTAGGTAGTTGTACGACTCATAGAAGGACCTTTGAGTATAGGAGACAGCAGGACGCAAAATTATGAGTTCATGTCCCCCTTTTCTTTTAACTGTTTTCAGTTTTATAACTTCGTGGGTGAAATACGTGTTACAAATATTTCAGTGATTCCAAAAGGTGTGGTTAGCTAAGGAATGAACTGTTAGATCATGTGAATGGGTAGGCGCACACTTAAGACCATTAATCCTCGTATAAGGACCAAGGGACATGAGTGATAGATCTATTTGGGTGTTGCGAGCCCCACCCCTGGGCCGGAAGTGGCCGAAGGTGGTGACTATGTCTTCCAGCCGGAAGCCCGGTACAAAATCCGCAAGGTTTGAGCCTTCCTATGCCATTGCACACATGTTAATGTATTAGCTACACATTAATTGATCTGTTCATAGATGCTTTCATACCGGTTTACTAAAGGCATACTTTCAGATGTTTACAAGATTATCCGAACTCATACAGAAACACGTGAACTCGCTCAACTCGCTCAACTTTTGTTGATGTTTTCAAAATTACATGTATTTCAGGAAACAAGATGGATTTTGGGCGCTGGTGTTGTTTTCGAGACATAAATTTCAAGTTTTGATGTCATCCACTTTTGATTTGTAACATAACTTGAGGATATGTTGGTTGAAACTTAATGACTTGTGTTTTGTAACATTTTAAACTTATGAATGGATGAACATCATGTTTTAATCATGTAGTTGTTTATTATAATTGAATGCAATGATATTGAACTAGTCACACATCATACGCTTACGCAAAAGTCAGGGTGTGACATAATGTCTATTGATTTTAAAACACTCCTCCATTGAGCATGAAAGATTGTCGCACTCTTTCTATCCCGAAAGGTGTCGATTGGAGCTGTAGAGCCTTACAATGTTTGTTAACAACTAACTTGTTGAGCAAAGATACAGAGGTCATGGTGCAGTTAGACAATTAAGCATCTTACAAGAACCCAGAACCACTTCATGCTTACTTTGCATTCACCTTCATATGTGGATCCTAAATGTGACCCGATGCATGAAAATACATTGGCTTGTTGCCTCATGTCCTAGATATGAGGTGGTACAATATCGCCAGTTTTCATGATATAATAAATGAGTAATGAGTCATCTGTCCAACGATATGGAAGGTCCAAATTTATGTAATAAAGGCATAAACGATTTCTTTAATTATTTTTTATAAAAAACCAAATCCATAACAAAACAACCAAAAGGTTTGATAATAAACTACTTTCCATTAAAACACCAAAACAAAACATCAAATCTTCATCTTTAACGATTAGCCTTGCCAACCCTCTCAATCTCAATCTCATTGATTTGCAGGTGAATGCTGAAGATGTAGACGAATATGATGATGAAGAGGAGAAGGTGGAGGATTTGGTTCCACAAGATGAGTTTTCGTGTACTTGTAAGCGGTGCAATGAACATATCAACGAGTATTACAGGTACTACTATAAATGTATAGATGATTCATGTGATTTCGCTCTTCATAAATTCTGTACAGAGCTCCCAAAAACATTAAACCACCCATCAGACCAACATCCTTTAACCCTCCACGAGGGAGGTGCACGATATATCTGCATTGATTGTTGGTTTGCAAAGGTTGTAAACTGTGTTATGGAAGTAGACAAAAGGAGAATCTACCACCCTAGCCATCCACACCCACTAGTGTCTCTCCGCTTGAAACCTATTTTATGTGAGTGTGCCGCTTGTGGGAAAGAACATAAAGGGGTATTCTTTCACTGTACCACATGTTCTGACTTCGCCATACATATCGATTGTGCTTTCCTGCCAAAACGTTTGTTAATCCAACATACTAAAAATGCCGTTTTCAGCCATACCCATCCACTCACCCTTTCTTATTCTTTCCCAATAGAAGAGTTCAGAGCTAAATATTCACCTAGTTGCTGAGCATGTGATGGTGATTTTGATTACAAAGGGGGTTTTTGGATATACAAATGCGAGAAATGTATATACTATACCCATCTAGATTGTGCAACATCAAGAAGAGAGTCATTCATGTCCATCTTGTCTATTGGTATAATTACTATATCTTTTCATATAAGATTCATTCCATCTGATTGGTTATTAACAAACTTATTATCCTTATTTATTGTAGGACCAAATTTGACAGTCGTTTGAGACAATCGGAGCTAGTAACTACCGAAAATGCAGCGGAAATACAAAATCAGCATGAATCAAAGCAGAATAGGAGTAGAAACAGAAGTAATACACTTTAACAC
Source organism: Helianthus annuus (assembly GCF_002127325.2). NCBI lineage: Eukaryota > Viridiplantae > Streptophyta > Magnoliopsida > Asterales > Asteraceae > Helianthus > Helianthus annuus. Next base: position 162,747,321 of record NC_035434.2, on the reverse strand, counting down.
CGTTTTCTCATTCAACTTTCACAAAATACAAGGTCAGCGGGTCGGCTACACTTTTCACATCAACGTACAAAATGAGAAAACAACTTGGGTATATATAGGGGAGGTAGTTTCGCTCATATGAACATGTTCCTTGGAGCGAAACCTCAACTAAGTAGTTTCGCTTTTATGGACATGTCCATATAAGCGAAACCTTTACATGACAAACCCAAAATTACATATTTAACCCCTATACAATACATAATTAACACATCTAGACCCTATACATTCAACAACTAAGACTAAGACGCAGGCTTTAGACATTCGTGCACCAACAAACTCCCCCTTGGATACAGCCGCAGTCTTCAGTCTTGGTCTTCGGGTCTTCACAGGGACTTAAACGTTTCTTCACGCTGCTTAGGCTTCTTTCTAAGCAAATTTCGTACCGTGTCATTATCTTTCTTTTTCTTCTTATCCTCATCAGCTTGAATATGCATCCATTTCCCTCTTTTCTCTTCAAGCTTTTGACGTTCACGCGCAGCTTTTCTCTTCATCTTTTCCTCGAGCGACCACCATGCAGACTTCCATTTCCTTTTAGAGTTGATACTTTTCTGAAAGCAAAGGGTTACCACTTGCTGAAATTGCATGGCCTGCTCTCTGTCCTCTGGCTGATAATGAATTTTGTTGATGAAAAGACATTCGATATCCTTTGCAGAGCAATTCACAGGCCACATAGGATCATAAACATAAATCTCTCTCAATTCTCCACCTGCTCTGTAAGTAATCACTGCTTTCGTAGTAATGCAACTATAAACCCAGCCCATGAAGCCTTTGTAAAACTCTTGCTCCATTGGTGGCACTGGTATAGTTTTCATCGTTCTCAGCTTCTTTACATTCAGTATCGTCTCTTCAACACCTGTCACTGGATCTCTTCTCGTAACTCTTTTCGGATAGTGTGGTTTCCAGTGCTTGAAGTCTTTTAAAGCCTCGAATTTTATCAAACCCCACATGGCAACATCATTTTTCCTGACAGGATATCCCAACGTTCTAACCTTTGACAATTCATCCACATCCCACCATGGAAGTGACATGATATCATGCAACTTTTCAAAATACTGAACTCCACATTCCCTCCTAATCGCATACGCATTAACTTGCGGTAAGAATCCCCAACTGATAATGTCACCGAGAGATACACTTCTATCACGTTGATAATACTTCAGAGGACGTTTGAACTTTCTCTCATGACTTTCTTTGAACCATTTCTTTCGTTCTTCCTTTGCCATATCTTTTTGAGTGCTGTCAAAGTTTTTATCTTTCAAAATTTCAGCAACTTTTCTTCGCAGCTCATCACGGTTCTCCTCAGTAAAGAATTCCATTAACGTTGGCAACTGTGACGTATCTTCATTGATACGTTCATCATCTGTCCAGTCTTCGACTTCATCCCTATCATACAAGTCAGCCTCTTCAACATATCGATATTCATACTCAGGCTGTGAATTGATGTCGAATGCATTCAACTCTTCTTCAAACTCAGTGTTCATTTCTTCTTCAAAATCGAATTTAAAGTCAGGATTCACCATGCTAGTCATTTCCTTAATTGTATCCAACGTATAAGAATGATAAGTATCCAACTTCAAAATCAACTTATCAGCTTGTTGAACATTTTGTGCATCACCTGACTCCCCCTGTCTATCAGCTCCCCCTGATTCTTCGTTCACTGAGTCGTTCATTAAATCATCAACGGTCTTCTCAGTGGAAGCCTCTGTTACTTTCAATCCTGTACCGCCCTGAGCATCATCGTCATCATCATCTGAACCATAACTGCTCGCAGAATACACTTTATCATCTTTAACATCTTCTTTTTCATCTTCCTCTTCATCATCTTCATCATCTTCCTTTTCATGACTGCTCTGATACCACTTGTGAGTTCAGGATCGGATCGTAAACGATCACTAGATCTGCGGTGGATTCGATTTAACGTGCGGAATCCGTTAAATCGAACCGTAATCGTGCGCGAATACGTAATTAAACAACGTTTATTACATAACGACGACAACCGGACAGAGTTTCGACTCGATCTACACACTACACACTCCAAATCTGATCAACGTGACGTAATTGGAGTGTTCTTGACGTAGATGATGAAGATCTGATCAGCTTGTGTTTGACGGTTATGAACGGTTGTGAAGTTGTTCTCTGATTGCTTGTCTTCTAATTTCGCTTATATGTCCGTTTGAATATATTTATAGTTGGTCAATGCCTGCCATAAAAGCGAAATCAAACTCATGCATTTCGAGCGGAATCAAAACCGTGTGAGCATGCATTTGAAGCGGAATCAGTCCCATGCACGCATGCTGTTACGTATGAATTGAACTTTTCATGCCATTTCCTTTTTTGATGATGTCATATGAATGATGTCATCATCAAGAATGATGACATCATTCTTGTTCAGATCCGCTCCCTTCGTATCGTGTCATACCGTATACTGACCTAACATTACCTAACGACACCTAGCGAAACCTCTGTCCGGTATTTTACAGACTCAAGACACTAGACTTTACATGTACATTTAGATTTCTATCTATGGCCACACAAATAGTGCACTAACAATCTCCCCCTTGGACATAGCTAGAAATCTGTGATGTTTAGTCTTGAACTGCCTTGGATAACATCTTCAAGTGAAATCGCAGTCTCCCCCTTGAATGATGCCCCGAATTTCTAAGATTTGACGTTTAATCTTACTCCCCCTTTCATTTAGCTTCCTGCACATTCTCTACCAAGAAATTAAATTCGAGATCTTTACGTTTTGGGTAGAAATTAATTGAAACATTCTCAAATTTTATCTTCACTTTTCATTACAAACACACTCTCCCAAGCCTGTTGTTCATCATGTTTAGCACTTGGGATTTTGAATATCAACTTTTCAACATCAGTTGTCAAAAATCTTTTTGATTTTTTTAATAATATGAAACATAAGTGCAAAAACAAAATTTAAATGCAGAAATAAAATATATACAAACACTATTTTTGTGAGTTTGTGTAAGAGGATCATATCAGATTTTGAGACAAATCACTAGCACCGTTAAGCTTTAAACATATTAAGTTCTAAACAATTCACGTTGATTGACGATATAATTGTCCTCTTAAGCTCAATCTAAAAACTTTCGAAATGCTTACCGATACGTTTAAGGTATATTAATTATGCACTAAGTTCTTATGGACCCCACGATCTCAGCATATCCCCTCATCATGCAATACACTAACTCAAGTAATGCCTTTAAACTTTCATCAACTGTGATATGTGCGAAAATAACGCAGAATGTTTAAACATTAACAATCAGGTCGATACTTCCGTATACGCAGAGAAAGTCCAATGTTTAAACAAAATAAGAAAATAAACAAGTTGAAGTTGTTTAGGCTTTAACCACCAGGTCGATACTTCCGTATACGCAGAGGAGGTCCAAAGCTTAAACGAAACACCAAAGAAAATAAAGCAGAACGTTTAGGCAATAACATCCAGGCCGATACTCACGTATACGCAGAGGATGTCCAATGCTTAAACAAAATAAAGAAATAAGACAAGTTTAAATCTTTGCAAAATGAAATGTACAATCACAGTGATTTTTCAGAAAAATTGTGAAAGTTCACAAATTTAACCAGTTTTTATGCTCTTTGCATTCAGCGATTACTGAGTAGGTACCCAATCAAGAAGGACAAAACTAAGTACTATGCTTTCAACCATGTTTCCCACTAGAACTAAGCTTTTTCATTTAAGTTTGTATCATTATCGCAAATCTACTAGTCTAGCTGAGCCTATCGTCACATCCTTAGTGAGATCGTTTATCACATTTGACATTTCATTTCTTTAGCATGCTGTGATAGTCTAACTGATGTACTATCATTTCCTCTTGTCTCAACAAAACTCATTTTTGGATTTTCCAATGTTTTTGACATTTTCAAATTTTCAAATTTTTTTTTTAAAATTTTTCTCCCCCTAAATTCAAAATATATTTCAATTTTGATTTTCTGAGAAAATTTGAAAACAATAAACTGTACAAAGTAAAATGACAATTTGACGAGAATTGCTTCAATTCTCCATCCACTTGGTGTAAACAATCAGAACTCCCCCTGACAACAACCTATTTTCCCATTATGATTTCAAAACACTTAAGTTTGTTTTAATCAAAATGGTTTTTCCGAAAAATTAGTTTTGTGTGTCATTTCATAAACTCGGGGTTTCATCACCTTGTTCTTCAAATTACCACTTGTAGGAAAGATGAATCAAGTACAACTTAATGTCCTTAAATTATCTTTTGAAAGTAGAAATATCACCGAAGTGAATTTCTCAAGAAAGATGCCGATTCCTACTCCCCAATTACCAACCTGGGAGTTCCGGCAAGTCAGGTTTTTCAGTTAAAGAGATTCACCTAAGCCTGACGGTCCTTGGGTGATTTCGAATTCTTGTTCAACAATGGTGGAAAGTTTGCATCATCCATTGTTAAATCAAAATTCTCAACTTTTACCTCAACACATGGCTCTTCTGGCTTTATCACACCAGATTCATTGCCTAAATGTGGCTTGTCTGACTTTGATGAGTCAGATTCATCGCCGACATGTGGCTCCTTTGTTTTCACAGAAACAGATTCATCGCCAAGAAGTGAAAATTTCACTTTCTTTGTTTTGTTAATCTTCTGATTAACAACTTTGTCTTTCTTCAAAATTCCTTTCTCTTCTGTCCTCAGAATTGTATCTGATGAATTCGTTTTGCAAGATTTATCATTCTTTGAAAAGCAAGACGATTTATCAGAACTGCTGTTTGGTTTTCCTAATGTTCACGAGGAAAAAATCTTCTCCAGATATTCTCTCGCCTTCTTCCTCTTCTTTCGCAGTCTGTCTTTCTGCCCCTGAGAAAGCTTCACTTTCTTTTCTTGAACTTTAGGTTCTTTGACTTTGTGTTCTGAAACTTTCTGTTCCTTGGGCTTTTCTTTGACTTTGACTGACTTCATCACCCTTTTCTGAGATACAACCCTCGATCTTTCAATTGATCTCATTGGGCAATCTCTGGCAATGCGACCTTTGATTTGGCATTCATAACATCTTCTTGTCTCAAATCTCTGTCTCTGGCAGTTAACAGCAATGTGTCCTTGAAAACCACAGTTGTAACACACCCTGTTATCATACCATGTACCACCTTCACACCAAACGCTCAGATCATAGCATTGTCTGGCTTTGTGGTAATCAGCACTCCTCCAGAAAGCTAGATTTGACTTTGAAGCACTGTGGTCAAACCTGCACCACATATTACCAACTTTTTGTGAGTTTTGATTTTTCAATTTTTGTGGTTTTTTATAATGACTGGATGACTGAACTGATGAGCTTTTATTGTGATTTTGAAGGTTTTTCGGTTTTTTAACATTTTGTTTTTGTTCCACATTCTTCTTTACAGGTTTTTGCTTTGAGCATTCACCTATTTCAGTAGATTGCAAAACAGTATTTTTGAATTTTTCTTTTAATTCTAAAAATAATTTTCTTTTCTCATTTTTCTCATTTCCATTATCAGTTTTATCATCACAATCCTCAATTTTGACTTTGTCAAAATTTGTGACACTGTCACTTATTGGAATAACATTGATCGGTTTTGGACACACATATGGTGCAGAAGTCACAAAACCTTTCAACTTATTTTATAACTCAGCAATTTTATTCCGATCACTTTCAGCTTCTTTTTCAAGCTGAATGATTTTAGCAAGATGAGAATTTATTGCAATTTGTTTTTCAAGATTATTTTTACCAAAATATCTTTCTCATCTTCTAAAATCTTTATTTGATTTTGAAAGTCTTTTTCAATTTTTACTTTTTCATTTTCTAAATTTTTTATTTGAATTTTCAAATCATTTTCTGAATTTTTAAAATTTTTGTTTTCTAATGTCAAACTCTCTAAATCCCTCAAGAGTTTGGCATTTTCAGATTTCAGATTTTCACAATTTAAGCAGTTCTCGATCATCTTTACAGCTTCAGCCTTCTTCTCAACCTTAATAGCTGAAATTTCGTCAACTTGCTTCTCTACCACTTGAACATTTTCTTCAGATTTGACTTTTACTTCAACAGTTGCTGATTTCTGATTCTTTTCTCCTGAATCAGACTTCAATTTTCTAATCTTTTGGAACTCAAGTTCTTGAGCTTGAATCTTCTCGACGAACGTGCTCAAATTGAATCCAAAATATCCCAAGCTATTTTTCCAAGCCGACAAATATGTACCCCACTCATCACGCGGTAAAGCATTTGCCAACTTGTCAACCCACGTCTCATCCATTTTGCTAATGTTCAAACGTTCCATCTCTAAATATAACTTGACATACCTTTCGATCAACTCTTCAGTTGATTCTCCCTTGATACCCGTAAAACTAGCAAACTTGTCTTGTGCAATATAAAATTCAGAACTCATGCTTCGGTAATGAAAAATTCACAACAATAGATTTTCAAACACTACAAAAATTCACACAATCAACTGACTATCCGATTGAATAGCAAAGATCAAGCGACAGTGGTTCGAGTGGGGATTCGCTCGTGCGAGTATCCGATGCTTGACAAATCACCTGAAACACGGACAAAAGAAACTGATTAGGATCGGATGAGAACTCGTTCGGATTGCCACTCGATTTGATGCACTTTAAATTTGAACAAAAACACGATCCCATGAACTGAAATTGTGACCCGACAATACAAGACAAATTGATGAAATATTTTGACAAATTTATGAAATGTTTTGACAAATTGATTGGACCCTCAATCACGTGGACTGTTCACAATTTAAAAAAAAAAAGAAAAACTATTGGGCCGAGATTACATGATCAAATCACATGGGCTGATTTAATATGATTGGGACACAATATCCACTGAACCAACACACCACAAACAATTTCAATTCATGAATCCTTTAGTCTCGTGATGATCTAATATATTCAATTAAGGTAGTGGCCAACAATTTTAATATTACAAGATTAATTCTATTGGACCTCTTTTAATTGACAAACAATACTGATTGGGCCGATGATTCAATAAATGTTGTTGATTAATGATTGGGCCGTGAACTTATCAATTGTTATGATTTTTTTTTTTTATTTAAAGTGATTTTATTATTTTTAATAAGAAAAACGTCATTTTTTTCAAAAGCAAATTTTCTTTTTCAAAATCCAATTCACAAAAGGTTGGTTTAATGAACTGTCACTTTTTTAATGTCACTAATTATTCTTGCCACTTATATCCAACCTAAAGATCTTTCTTCTTCTTCTTCTTCTATGATTCACACCACAAGAATTCTAAACCAAACACAAAACCAACAGCCTCACAATACTTCTTGTGTTCGATTTAACACCAGATCTACTTACAGCCAAAAATCCTTTACAACAAATCACGACAATCCAATCTAAATCTCGTTAGTTTTTTTTTACATGCTTATATTCTCGAGACACCTTTCTGTTCAACTTTCTTTAACTACACAATCACGCTTTCAACAACTTAACAACAATATTTCGTTGCTAATAATTCTTGCAACAACCAACCTGCATCCAACCGATCAGTCCGTAATCGATATAACCAGTTCGAAACACATAAAACTCCAACCAAAAATCACTGAAATGTTGGATCAGTTCTGTTTAAACATAATGGAAAACATGAATAACATACCTGTTACAGCAGACAGGCCGGTAGAGAATCCAGTCAGAGATGCAGCCATGGAGTTCGACATGATTGTCAGGATGATCTGGTTCCTCCTTAGGGTGTAAGTTAATGATGGTGATGAAACCGAAAGTAGGGTTGATTTCGGTTATGGGGAGAGAGACGAAAATATTGATGTTATGAGGGTTTGTGATTGTGTAATGTGTGTAACCCCTTAACTCTCTAATAAGCCCCTTATTTATACACCCAAGAGGAAACCTAATTAGTTAATAAGGGTAATATGGTCCATCAACAATTACCAACTAATTATTAATAGGTTATTAATATATTTTGATCTAATATAATATAAATGATTATATAGGCTACAAGATTAAATATTACATTTATATATTTAATCTCACATTCTCCCACTTAGCCGAGTAATCATTTATCATGAGTATTAGGTAAGCCTGGCCAGGAGTTAACACTCATTTTAGCTTTAAACCAAGAACTATAGCAGCGAAATACAGCCGTTGAATCATCATTCGACTCAGGACCCCCATTAATCATACTATAGCCTCAATTTAAAACCTAATAGTTACGATCAAAATATGTATAAGCCCTTTAGCGTCTGATTTGTATTTATATTTGTCTATATGTCATTACACCGGCAGAACATATGTTAGAGACATACAAAATCAAACTGAGGAAATTTCATTAATTAAAACATAAGCTAGTACAATATGCCATTAAATAAGGTCTTTAGTAAGTCCCATATTCGATACATGTTCTTCGAAAACTTTAGGTGGGAGACCTTTAGTCATCGGATCCGCAAGCATATCTTTAGTACTAATATACTCAATACAAAGATTATTTTCCTCAACTCGTTCACGTACAAACAAATATTTTGTATCGAGATATAAACCAGCTCCAGTCGAACTGTTACTGTTCGAGAAACTAACGGCAGCTGAGTTATCACAGTAAAGCTTCAATGGTCTAGAAATGGAATTAACGATTTTGAGTCCAGTGATCAGATTTCTAAGCAACATTCCATGACAGGTTGCGTTGTAAACAGCAATGTATTCTGCCATCATTGTGGAAGTTGTAGTTAACTGTTGTTTATGACTCTTCCATGAAATAGGTCCGCCTGCTAACATAAAGATGTAGCCCAAAGTGGATTTCTTGTCATCTTTGCATTTGGCAAAGTCATAATCAGAATAACCTACCACTTCTAAATGATCACTTCTTCTATGAGTCAGTTTATAGTCTTTCGTCACTTGCAGATATCTAAGGACCTTCTTAGCTGCTTTCCAGTGATCTAGGCCAGGATTAGTCTGATAATGGCCTAGCATTCCAGCAATATAAGCGATATCTGGGCGAGTACAGACTTGAGCATACATCAGGCTCCCGACTACTGACGCATAAGGTATCTGGCTCATTTGCTCCTTTTCAACCTCTGTTGTCGGACACTGGAATGAACCGAAAACATCTCCCTTAACTACTGGAGCGACGGAGGGTTTGCACTGTTGCATGTTATAACGTGTAAGGACACGATCTATGTAAGTCTTTTGAGACAATCCTAAGATCCCTTTGTGTCTATCTCGGTGAATTTCGATGGCAATGACGTAAGAAGCATCTCCGAGATCCTTCATGTCGAAGTTATGCGAGAGTAACCGCTTCGACTCATGCAACATGTCTAAACTATTACTTGCCAATAGAATATCATCTACATAAAGGACAAGTATAGTGAAGTTACTCCCACTCATCTTGAGGTAGGTGCATTGATCCACTTGATTCTTCATAAAACCTTGCCTCTTCATGACTTCATCAAACTTGAGGTACCATTGACGTGATGCTTGTTTTAGCCCGTAAATGGATTTCTTCAACTTACAGACTAGATGCTCCTGACCTTCAGGTTTAAAGCCTTCAGGTTGTTTCATGTAAACATCTTCGTCTAAGTCTCCGTTAAGGAAAGCAGTTTTGACGTCCATCTGATGTAGCTCTAAATCAAAATGAGCTACTAGGGCCATAAAGATCCTTAATGAATCTTTACGAGAGACAGGTGAAAACGTCTCTTGATAATCAATTCCCTCTTTCTGAGTGTAGCCCTTTGCAACCAATCTCGCTTTATAGCGTTCAACGTTCCCATTCGGATCCAGTTTTGTTTTGAGCACCCATTTACAACCTACAGGTTTGACACCGTTGGGTAATTCTACCAAATCCCAAACGTCATTTTTCTTCATGGATTCAAGCTCATCAATCATTGCTTTGTTCCATTCAGAAGACTGATCACTGCTAATGGCTTCATTATAAGAGATAGGATCATTGAGCTTTCCAGCATCCATTTCAGTCAGGTAGGTAACATAATCATCCCAATTAGTAGGCCGTTTCTGCCTAGATGACCTCCTGAGCTGATTTTCGGGTTCAGCGTTGTCTTGGTTTTGAGCGTTTGATGTGCCTTCGTTATGAGGTATGATGGGTTCTGGTTGCGGAGATGGAATTTGTGCAGTGGCTTCAGGTGCAGTTGCATGGGGTACAAGAGGAGTAAACGGAGTAATGGTAAGCGACGAGTCTCTCCCCCCCGCGTCTTGTACTTCTTGCAATTCTTCGTAAGGGTTGGTACTGCTCCCACTGACCTTGAAATCCTCCAGGAACGTAGCACGCTTGGTTTCAACATTACGGGTGACATGGGAAGGACAATAGAAACGATAACCCTTTGAATGATCAGGATACCCGATAAAGAAGCAGGTAACTGTTTTAGGGTCAAGTTTCCTTAGGTAAGGATTACAGAGTTTTGCTTCAGCAATGCAGCCCCATACTTTCATATATTTAAGACTCGGTTTCCTTCCTGTCCAAAGTTCATAAGGAGTTTTAGGGACAGACTTAGAAGGAACTCTATTGAGTATATGAACAGTTGTTTTTAACGCTTCAGTCCAGTGGAATAATGGTAAATTAGTGTTGGCTAACATACTACGCACCATGTTCATAAGGGTACGATTTCTTCGTTCAGCGACACCATTCTGCTGAGGTGTACCGGGCATGGTGTATTGGTTCACAATCCCCTGGCCCTTACAAAACTCATAAAATGGACTAGGAGCTTGACCCACATCAGTATGTCTTCCATAATATTCACCGCCTCTGTCTGATCTCACAACTTTAATTTGACGATCTAATTGCTTTTCAACTTCAGCTTTATAATCTTTAAAAGTTGTAAGAGATTCAGACTTTTCCTTAATAAGATACAAGTACATGTAACGAGAATAATCATCAATGAAAGTGATAAATGAAGTATGTCCTGTGATGCCAGCGATTTGATAGGGACCACTGATGTCAGTGTGAATGAGTTCAAATAAATTAGAGCTCCTAGTGGCACCTTTCTTATTCGCTGATGTCATTTTGCCTTTAAGACATTTGACACATGTTCCAAAATCGGTGAAATCGAGAGGAGGTAAGACTTCATCCTTTACGAGACGATTTAATCGTTCTCTTGAGATGTGGCCTAAACGTTGATGCCACAACATAGATGAAGTCTCTAAGTCTCGAATTTGTTTCTTTTCCATCTTTGTGAGTGATTCATTAATATTATATGACAACAAAGATTTGGAAAAATTATCATCTAGTTCTAATCTATAGAGACCACCATCCAGAATGCCAGTACCATAAACAACGGAATCATAGAGAATAGAAAGTTTGCGATGACCATGAGAAACGACAAAACTGTCCATGTCTAACTTTGGTCCTGATACAAGGTTCCGAGTTACCTCAGGAACATATAAGGTATCATAAAGTTTAATACATAAACCAGTTTTCAAAAATAATTGTAATGTTCCTATGGCCTTCACTTCTAATTCCCGATCATCCCCAACTTTAAGTGTTCTTTGGTTTCTTCCCAGCTTCCGGATTGTAAGGAATCCCTGAAGTGAATTGGTAACATGAACCATAGAACCAAAATCAAACCACCAAGAATTAGCAGGAACATTTAAATTAAAGGACTCAAGTATCATGAAAAAATCGTTACCTTTCTTAGCCAGCCACTCCTTGAAGTCAGGGCATTCCTTTTGCTTATGTCCTGTCTTTTTACAGAACTTGCAATAGGGTTTGCCTAAGGAGTTCTTAGAGCTGGAAGATGCACTTGTATTAGGATTTGGATTTGGCTTTTGAACCTTAGAAGCATCCTTTCTTTGATAAGAGTTCTTCCTCTTTTTTGAGCTGGAGGTGGTGAAGTTAGCAACATCAGTAGTGCGATCCATCTTCATACGCTCTTCCTCCTGCACGCACATAGCGATCAGCTCACTCATCGTCCATTTGTCCTTCTGAGTGTTGTAATTGATCTTGAATGCTTCATAGGACGAAGGAAGCGAAGTGATGATGAAGTGAACAAGAAAACCATCACTGATTTCCATCTCAAGGCCCTTCAGCTTATTGGCCATGTCATGCATCATCATGATGTGTTCGCGAATGCCGCTCCTCCCATCATATTTAGTTGTCACCAGCTTGAGGATAAGAGTACTGGCGTGTGCTTTTGATGTTCCCTTGAATTGATCCTCCACAGAAGCCAAATAGGTTTTAGCATCTTCAGAATCAGGAATGGCTCCTCTGATTGAGTTATGAATGGACTGCTTCATGAACATGAGAGACATGCGGTTACACCTAGTCCATTTATCATGGACTATCTGCTCAGCAGCAGTACTTGTAGCGGTAAGGTCCGCTGGCTTATTCTCTCTTAGAGCATAATCAAAGTCCAGCAGCCCAAGCGTAAGCATGAGAGCATCCTTCCATGCAGCAAAGTTATCACCAGTCAAAGGTGGAATCCCGCAATTGGGTGCTGATAGTGGACATAAGATGAGCAAGTTATGATACAAAGGAAGAAGTCCTAATGTGATCTAATGGGCATGGTATACTAAGGCAGGCATAATTAATGACCATTTTAATTATGAAGCTGTGATAATGTCTATTACTAATATCAAAATAATAGACTTAGTAAAAATTCTACTTAAACGAAGACAAATCAGCTTTGGCCAGAAGTGTAATCATTTAAGTATGTGTGCAAAGTAATCGTGACAAATCAGCTTTGGCCAGAAATGAGACAATCACTTTAGTTATGCACTTGTCAAGCATGCTAAACATAAATGAATTAAATCAGTTTTGGCCAGAATTAAGACATTTCACGTTTGTAATGCATACTTAACATAGCTTTTATAATACTTGAACAATAAATAGATGTATTAAATCAGCTTTGGCCAGAATTAATACATCAGAAGCTCATTCAAGTTAAGCTATTTTGGTTTTGTAAAAATTATCTGATTCTGATTAAGTAATTAAGTATTAACAAAACCAAGTATTTAATAGCAAACCAAGTATTTTTAGTCCACATTAAACAGCTAAAGTAATGAGGTTTCGAGTCTTGTGCGATCAGTAAAGCCCAAGTGTTGTGCGATCAGTAAAGCCCAAGTGTTGTGCGATTAGTGAGGCCCAAGACTTGTGCGATCAGTAAGGACTTGTGCGATCAGTAATGACTTGTGCGATCAGTGTGGCCCAAATAATTTGTGCGATCAGTAAGGCCCAATAACTTGTGTGATCAGTAATGCCTTGTGCGATCCACAAGTCTTGTGCGATCCACACATCTTGTGCGATTTCCCTTGTGCGATCAGACCTTCTTTTTTTTTTTTTGAGATCTGATCTTGTGCGAATGTCTTGTGCGATCAGATTATATCTGATCTTGTGCGACTGTTAAGGGACTTGTGCGATTTGTACATTTATGATTTCGAAACCACTGTTAATGCTGTTTATTGTGATAATTAACTGAAAATCGAAATTTGAGGGATTGTGGGATAGTGTTTCCTATTTTATTTCTGATCTAATCTTATCAAAAGATTTCGAAAATAATAACTGAAAATCCATTAACAGTTTTCGAAAATTTAATAGATAAAATTAAGATCAAAATCATTAAAACACTCACTAATCCAAATTAGATTCCAAAATTTATGGAATTTTCGAATTTTCTTAGAACATTATGATGAACCCTAAAAATAAAAACATAATTCTGGGTTCCGAAATCTAAATTTTATGATTCCAGTTAACAGATTTCGGATATTATTATCCCGTTTATGGTTTCGAGTCAAAAATTATTAAACTTATTTTCCGAAAACAGGGATTTCGGCTCATTAGGACTCGAAACAGTTTTGATTTTAATGACTTAAAAAACTTCCGTTTTCCAGATTTTTGATCCCAGAATAATGGATACAAAACCAGAACTGATTTATCAACATATGCTCTGATACCACATGTTGGATCAGTTCTGTTTAAACATAATGGAAAACATGAATAACATACCTGTTACAGCAGACAGGCCGGTAGAGAATCCAGTCAGAGATGCAGCCATAGAGTTCGACATGATTGTCAGGATGATCTGGTTCCTCCTTAGGGTGTAAGTTAATGATGGTGATGAAACCGAAAGTAGGGTTGATTTCGGTTATGGGGAGAGAGACGAAAATATTGATGTTATGAGGGTTTGTGATTGTGTAATGTGTGTAACCCCTTAACTCTCTAATAAGCCCCTTATTTATACACCCAAGAGGAAACCTAATTAGTTAATAAGGGTAATATGGTCCATCAACAATTACCAACTAATTATTAATAGGTTATTAATATATTTTGATCTAATATAATATAAATGATTATATAGGCTACAAGATTAAATATTACATTTATATATTTAATCTCACATGAAACAGATCGAAATTGAACAATATTCAATCTGAAACAAACTGAAAGTCGATCAAAACAGTCCGAAACTATCCGAAATTGATCGAAATGAACAAACTTCGATCTAAAACATACCGATTCAGTTCAAAATATTCAAACGATACAACCTACAGATCCAAATCAGTCCGAAATTAGACCGAATAAGTTCCTTTTCTTTCTACACTGTCATTTAAAACTTCCAATATATGAACGTTTTTGCAACTATTTTCATTACCCAGCCATGCACCAGATTGTTCTTATCATATTTTTTATCTTCTGTTCAATAATCAACAAAATCAATTTTCTTTGTGTTAAGACTATATCACCATAACTCTCAGATTCAATATAGATATTCCAAAAAGTTCAAAAATCTTGATCTTTACCAAATCAAAATCACCGAAACAGATCAAAATTCGATTCGAAACAAATCGAAACTTTATCGAAACTCATTTGATTTCACTGAAACAGATCGGTATGAACCAATTTTTTTCTCGAAATACACCAAATCAGTTTAAAACTTGTTTGAAACACGTTTAAAATCAACCGAAAACAGACTGATTCAGTTTGAAATCAACAGAAATTCGATTTGATTTCACCGAGATGAACCAAAACTATTCGAAAATCAATCGACAATGATCCGAAATTCAATCGAAATGTTTGAAACTTGACTGAATCAATCTGGAGTTGTAAAAATTTTATCCAAAAATCACTGATTCAGTTCAAAAACGATTTATAACCAACTGAGATCTGATCAAATCAATCATGTGTTTGAATGAAATAGAAATGCTTCAGATCTGAAATGTATATCAGATCTGGATGAAAACAGTTTGTAAGAAAATCTTTCCGAAAACTTTGAAATTTGATCTTTAATACACTGAATCAGTTCGGGATAAGTGAACGATACATCAAACAGATCCACAACGTATGATACTTCAACCAGAAATTATAGGAACAAACTGAAATTTACCGAAATCAATCCGAGAACACCGAAACTCGTCCGATTTCACTCACGATTACGTGCAGAGCTATCCGTAGCTCTGATACCACTTGTGAGTTCAGGATCGGATCGTAAACGATCATTTGATCTGCGGTGGATTCGATTTAATGTGCGGAATCCGTTAAATCGAACCGTAATCGTGCGCGAATATGTAATTAAACAACGTTTAATACATAACGACGACAACCGGACAGAGTTTCGACTCGATCTACACACTACACACTCGAAATCTGATCAACGTGACGTAATCGGAATGTTCTTGACGTAGATGATGAGGATCTGATCAGCTTGTGTTTGACGGTTATGAACGGTTGTGAAGTTGTTCTCTGATTGCTTGTCTTCTAATTTCGCTTATATGTCCGTTTGAATATATTTATAGTTGGTCAATGCCTGCCATAAAAGCGAAATCAAACTCATGCATTTCGAGCGGAATCAAAACCATGTGAGCATGCATTTGAAGCGGAATCAGTCCCATGCACGCATGCTGTTACGTATGAATTGAACTTTGCATGCCATTTCCTTTTTTGATGATGTCATATGAATGATGTCATCATCAAGAATGATGACATCATTCTTGTTCAGATCCGCTCCCTTCGTATCGTGTCATACCGTATACTGACCTAACATTACCTAACGACACCTAGCGAAACCTCTGTCCGGTATTTTGCAGACTCAAGACACTAGACTTTACATATACATTTAGATTTCTATCTATGGCCACACAAATAGTTTGCCGCTTTTATTATCTATTTGACAGATAATGACCAATTTATTTTATTTCCAATCTTTTAGGTGGAGGTCAACCCGTTAAAAATTATAAAACTGCTGACTATCCTAATCTTCTCCATTTACCATTTCCTAATCACATTTATAGCATACCCAAAATCTATTTTTAAAAGAACTTGGACCAACTTATTATGGTAATCATGAGGTAAGCCTACGATATATGAATCATCGACATGAGTTAATTTTAGTTGACACAGGAAGCATTGGATCAACCTCCTCAAAGATCAATGATATGATCATGTGTCATAACCCAATGAAAAAGATAGAATTATTATGCAACGGATGTGTGAGACCAATCACGGAGATGCCGTTCTACAAGTGTCGGGCCAAAGAAGATGAGAACTGCAACTTTGCTCTTCGTGAATGGTGTACTCGGCTTCCAACAAAAGTAAACAACCACCCAGCTCACCCACAACATCCCCTCCTTCTAATGACAAACATCCCTAATATGTTTAACTTATTTTTTTGTAGAGTTTGCCTCTTAGATTGCAATGGCTTTGCTTATGGTTGTGTCCAATGTGGATTTTACGTTGATGTTACTTATGGGTTTATGCCGGAAAGAATCACACATGAATCTCACCCAAATCATCTTCTTTCAATTACGAAGGATCAGCCGCCCAGTGGAAGGTGTCTTATATTTCGCTTAGACATAGATTTCAATTATATGTGGAGTAAAGAATATAAGTTGAGTTTCAGCTGCGGCTTTTGTGATGTGTATATTCATACGGGGTGTGCTTTGTTCTTGCCAAAGACAGTTAGGCACCCTTATGACAAACATCCAATGCACATCAGTTACCTCCCAATTGAGAATCACAAGAGTGAATATTTTTGTGAAATTTTTGAGGAGCCATTGAATCCTCATATTTGTTTCTATCATTGTGATGTGTGTAGTCAATCAGTGCATTCTGATTATGCTCCTTTAATACTTCAGTGTGAAACAGAACGCCATTCCTCATATAGACCCGGTGTCTATTTCTTTATAAATATGAAGTTTGGGAGCATTCATAAGAAGACTCATGGTCACCCACATCCGCTAACATTTGCCCAAGGGATTGAGAGTGATGGTGGATGTAGTGTGTGTGGTGCGGAATTGTGGCTCAAGATGATACTTAGGTGTTCGAGTGTGAGTTTGCAGTTCATCACAATTGTTTGGGCACCTTTAGCAACTCATGTGCTTTGAAGGCAATGAAAAAATAAGTATTGTCGCTACTTTTTCTTGTATATCTTTTATGTGTAAAATGAAAAAATACATGGCATTTGTGTGTTCATTGTTATTCTTATGATACTTTTCTTGGGTAAATTACTTTTTAAGTCCTTGTGTTTTATGGGTTTTAACCAGTTGAGTCCAAAAGCAAAAAATTTAACGACCTGAGTCCCCATAAGCATTTTCTTTAACCATTTGAATCCAAATTTCTAACTCCATCCACCAAGTTTGTTAACTACAAGAGTAATTTGGTCATTTACACACAAAGTACAAGTCTTATATGCACAAGAGTATAAGGAACAAGTCTTTAATGCATTGTTTTAATATTATATAAAATTATATTATATATACATAATACCACCTACCTGCACACACACACACACACTCTCTCACTTCTCTTTCTCACTCCTACCATATTACTACCAACGCACCATCACCACCCTCCCCAGTCCCCCCAACACATCTACCACCCTCTCCAACTCAAGACAGCGGCTGGGTATTGCAAATCCGGTGCTGGGTATTGAAGACGGCGGCTGGGTATTGCAAATCCAGACGGCGGCGATTATCGGGATGGGTATTGCCACCACCACTACCACCTACCCACTCTTCACCTGCATCCGCCTGGCCACCAAACAGGACGTCCCCGTCATCCACAAAATGATCTACCAAATGGCGGTTTTCGAACACCTCACCCACAACGCTCAGCCACTGAAGCTAGCCTCTCTGCCACCTTATTTACCAACAACAACCCCTTCGAATCATTCACCGTCTTCGTCATCGAAGTGTCTACAACCCCAATCCCCCAACCCCCACCCCAAATTCACCCCTATTTACAAAACTCTAAACCTTGATATCCCGGTATCTGACCCATAACTGAGTTGTTTTGTATCCTCAAAGAGGGATGACGGGGTGGTTGTTGTTGGGTTTGTGTTGTCTCCTCAACATCAGACACCAAATGCACCCACTTCCCCCATACCCACCTTCTGATCATCATCAAAATCACAACTTTTCACCTAAATAACTCGATCAACACCCCTAACCCACAAAAACAAGAATGATTTAAAGTTACCCCCTTTTCACAACCCTAACTAACTTTCACTCTTACTTATACATGGCTGATGTTAGCTCTCCTACTTTTAACAGAACTGACATGTCCCCACTGGTATGACGTCTGCCGCTGCTAACAACCATCTTATTTATACATGTCTTCCCTCGTTAACAATGATCTCTCATCCCTCTCTCGCTCCCGATCTGGTGTGGTGGTGTTGATGGAAGTCCAGTGGTGATGGTGGTGACAGTGGAGGTGTAGCGGTGGTGGGTGTTGTGGTGGTGACGGTGGAGGTGCAGTGGCCATGGTGGTGTTGATGGTGGAGGTGTGGTGGTGGGATGGAGGAGGTTTAAGTTTAGAGAGAGAATGAAATATGAAAGAGAGAGGAGATCTGGTGTGAAATGAGAGAGATGGAGTATAAATAAGTTTTTTGTTTATTTTTTTAATCATAGGGATAATTTGGTTATTTAACAAAATTTAACAAAAAAATTCTAACAGTGTTAGAAATTTGCACTCAAATGGTTAAAGAAAATGGTTATGGGGACTCACGTCGTTAAACTTTTTGTTTTTGGATTCAACTAGTTAAAAGCAATAAAACACAGGGACTCAAAAAGTAATTTACCCTTTATTCATTGATTGTGGCTTTAATTTAATAAAAGAATAAATATAAAATATAAAAGAAAGAATAAGAACATGATAAAAGCACAAATTACAACATTTCCAGTTTTATTAACTTCTTTTATTTTACCCATTGACATGTTAAGAGTAAATAACTCGTTGTTTAAATCTGATTGGTCCATTCTGTCAACTCAGCATGCCTAGACCCAAACCTGGCTACCCTATAGTCGGTTCTTATCCCTTACGGACCGTAAGGGATGAGGCTTACGGTCCGTAAGCAAGTCCAAATTCTTGTATAAATAGCCGACCTTGGCACTTGCTTTCTGTTGTTAAAACGACGGCCAAATTCCTTTTGTACGTCGAGTTGTATCAGTATTCGTTCAAATTAACACACACGGGTCACAAAGTGCTGCCGCAATCAGGGTAATAACTCGATCGCTATTACGATTCAACGTCCGATCGATTATAACTATCCAACGATTGTCCGAGTGCTGCTCAAATTGAGCTTCTACTTTGATTATTCGTCGTGATTTAAACTTGAATATTTGAGTGCTGTTCGAATTCGGACTATGCTCTGTTATTCGTTGTGAATCCGATTGAATTATTAAGTATTGCACTTGTTAATCGTTGTGAGGGTTTGATCTCGTGAATTGACGTAACTGCTGTATTAAGTTACTAACCCGTTGTGTGTGCATTATTATCAAATTAGGTTTAATCAAGGCTAATCAGTAGGCTTATATCTTGCCCATTAAATCTGCAATGTGAGTCATTCTCTTTTTCTCAAACTGTTTTACAATACCTCAAAGTAATTTCAAAACGTTATAATTACAGAGATTAAGTCGTGGTTATCTTGACCGCTGGTTAATGGGGGTATTGTGCACATTACTAATTTCTCACAGTTAGGCAATAAGCCCTAACAGGGGTTAGGCTAATAAGACCTAACAGTGACAAAACGTCACTAATTGGGTGACTGGACCCAATAGTGGTATGACCATCGTCACACGGGTGGCAATACCAGATATTAATTAAGATACTGCCATAGTAATCGCTCTTATGCTGTAATTTATAACTATGTGTCATTTTCTCAAAATGAATGATTCACTCAGTATTTCCCTGCTGACAAAACCTTTTTACAACATGTTTCAGGTGACCTACTGTGAATTAAGTACACGTGCTACGGTGCACTATCAAGCTTGAAGTAGCGGCTCAAATAAATAAATAAACGTGTTTGTAAAAGAAAGGAAATTATGAAATTTCTCCACTGTAAATCACGGGGTTTATCCCGAATTATAAATAAATAATACTCGGGCATTTTTCAAGTTTAAAACAATCCTGTTAAGACTTCCGCTGTAAACATGAATACCGCAGGTTTTCTGTCCCGCGGCTCCAGGACCGGGTTAAACCGGGTACGGGGGCCGTGACAGAAAAAGGTGGTATAGTATCAGAGCCACTGATCAAGCCACTGATTTAAGCCTATTAAGTATTTAGAAAATACTTAAATTTTCTAACTGTCATTCTGTGAATATATGTTTTATTATCTGACTAAATTGGGTATAGTATGGGCAGAACTTTATATGCTAGCCAATGTAGCAAATAATGCAATTCTTGACCTAAGCTTTAGCACCTTTATTACCTACAGTCTATAGCCTTATTCAGTAAATAAATAAATTTATAAATAAAACTTAGGGTGTTTTAAATTTCAGTTGTTTTGGTAGTTAGACAGTATGAAATAGTATTTCAAAGTTTTTCTATCAAATTTGATATAAATTCTGACTTAGTAAATTGTGTGTATTTTGCTAAACAGCATGAGTGACTTGTCTGATGCCCTTCAGAATTTAAATCTCTATCCAGTAAGAATAGAGGTTTCCAGAGATTTCAATAGGTATATAGCAGACAGAGAAGAACCTATAGAATTCAACGCCTTACTTCTCGAAAAACCCATGCCTAAGAAAATAGAAATTGGGGAAAACTCTAGGCAAATTGAAAGATTACCATCACAGGAAGAGTTAGATTTTATATTTGCAACCTATAGTACTATTAAGCCTGTTAGTGAAAATGTTTTTATTCACTCTCTTGAAACACAACTACCAATGAATTTAGAACCAGCTATTCTAAACCCTTTAATCCATTCACAAATAGACGAATGGTTGACTAATGAAATACAGTTCCAGAACAATCCCTATAAGCTTTTTCCTCAGTACAATCTAGAACCTTTACCAAATCTACCAATGAGTAACAAGAATATGACTGAACTCCGCCACTTTAACCAAGAACTAATGAATGTTGGGAATAGGATCCAAGAAATTGGGGAACAGATCTCCTGGAATTACGATGAGAGGGAACACCGTTACTAGAATATCATCTAACAAAGAATAGGGAATTTATGGAACAGGGATTGTGTAAAAATAATAGTTAAAATCAGTCTGTAAAATAACTACAAATAAAATTTTGTAAGATAATGGTGTATACTAAGGCATATTATTAAATATAAAAAGGAATCGAGAAATCAATAGTTTTGGCTATATGAAACTATATAATAATTTTGTGTATATTTGTTATTTATTTAATACTAATACAATTATATATATATACATACAAATAATTATCAGATGGAGAACGCGAATAATGAACCAGTTAATGAGGTTAATCAATCTGAGCAACAACCCGGGGATCAATATATGACTAGGCAGGATATAGAAAATATCGTTGCTCAAGGGATAGCCAACACTATTCCAACAATAATTGCTCAAGGGATAGCCAACGCTATTCCAGCAATCATTGCTGCTGTTAAAAATCCAATAGAACCACAGCAAATCGTTCCTAGCAAACGTATTTCTCTGAAGATAACTTCAGTAATAGCGTAAACGGAGGCAATGATCATGTTAATCATGATGAGGAACCACGACAAGCCCCGCTCCCTAAGAAAAGGAAAGCTGCAACACCTGGTTGCACTTACAAGGAGTTCCTTGCCTGTAAACCTGTAGAGTTCGCAGGCAATAAAGGGGCAACTGCGGCACTGCGTTGGTTAGAGAAAACCGAGGCAGTGATTAGAATAAGTAAATGTGTTGAGGAAGATAAGGTTATGTACGCTTCGCACCTTTTCAAGGAAGAAGCGTTAGAATGGTGGAATACAGTGTTACAAGCTAAAGGAAGTGACGTGGCCTATGCCATGAGTTGGGAAGAATTTAAGCAATTAATAGAAAGAAAATTCTGTCCCGAATATGAAAAAGAGCAAATGGCAAATAAGTTTTTAAGTCACCGAATGGTGGATGTAGATTGTCGAGGGTATACTTCAAAATTCTTTGAGTATGCCAGAATGGTACCTACTCTGGCTTCGCCGGAACCGGTACTTATCTCTCGCTATATCTGGGGTTTGATTAGCGAAATTCGTGACATTGTCAAAGCTGCGAGACCCCGCACGATTGATGATGTGGTAGAATTAGCCAACACTCTAACAGACGGACTGGTGCGCACTCGAGAGGAAAATAGAAAGAAGGATTTGGCCCAGAAAATTTCCCAAGAATTCCATATGAATAATAGTAGCAATTTCAGAAAAAGAGGAACCGGACGATTTTCCACTATCCCATTTTGCAATACCTGTAAGGGAAAACATTTTGGAAAATGCAAAGGATGCTGCAATTACTGCAAAATTCCAGGACATCGAGAAGAGGATTGCAGAAAAAAGAAGGCAATAACCTGCTACAATTGTGGAGAAACCGGGCATTTCAGACCAAACTGCCCGAAATTAGGCAAACCAGCAGACGACAAGGCTAAAACGGCAGAAGGGAATACCAAGAGAAACGCATGAGCTTTTCAATTGACTACTCAGGAAGCGGAACTAATTCCTGACGTCATAGTTGGTACGTTTTAGTTCACGACGTTTATGCAAAAGTATTAATTAACTCTGGTGCAAACCAAAGTTTATATAAATACTTGATTCTGCCAAGCCTTTAATTTACCCTTAACCAACCTTAGGTAGACTTTTACAGTTGAACCAGCAGATGAAAATTCCGCTAGAATAAATAAGATCTTGCAAAGATAGAACTATTAGGACCTAAATTTCCTGCAAACGTGTTATCAATAAGTTTAGACAAATTCGATGTTGTATTAGGAATGGATTGGTTAATAGCCAACCATGCTCGAATTCTCTATGATAAAAATTCCATAGAAATACATACAACCATAGGAGAATTAGTAATAATCACTGGATATAAACCGCAAAAGTCACTGAAATTTATTTCAGTAATAAAGTTGACCAATTGTTTTGGTATCGATAGTTATTGATACCAAAGGTAAGAAAATAGAAGACATTCCGATTGTATCGGAATATCCTGATATTTTCCCCAAAACCTACCAGGATTACCACCCAATAGAGAAGTAGAATTTAGAATTCATCTAAACTATACCGATAGCTAAGACACCATATCAGTTAGCACCTACTGAAATGATAGAATTAAAGAAATAATTAGGTGAACTATTAAGTAAAGAATTTAGACGACCAAATTCCTCCTCGTGGAGAGTTCCAGTATTGTTTGTAAAAGACGGATCAACGAGAATGTGTATCAATTATAAGGAATTAAACAAAGTTACAATTAGGAATCGATACCCATTACCTAGGATTGATGATCTATTTGATCAACTTAAGGAAGCTAGGTATTTTTCTAAGACAGATTTGCGCTCCGGATATCATCAATTGAAGGTACCAGAAGAAAACATACCTAAAACTGCTTTCAGAACTAGGTATGGACATTACAAGACCCCTATTGCATTTATGGACATAATGAATAAAATGTGTAAACCTTATTTGGATAAATTCGTAATTGTTTCATCAACGATATACATGCACTATTAACCTTGTTAAGAAAAGAAAAACTGCATACCAAATTCTCAAAATGTGAACTTTGGCTTCAAGAAATGCAATTCTTAGGACACATGAGAAATCATGAAGACATTCACAAAATTAAAGCAATCACCAAATGGAAGGCCCCGCAATCAGCAGTAGAAGTTAGGAGTTTTCTAAGATTAGAATATTATAGGCATTTTATTAAAGATTTTCTAAGATAGCCGTACCTTTAACTAAGCTAATAAGTAAAACAGTTCAGTTTAAATAGGGACCTAGACAAGAAGAAGCCTTTAGGATTCTAAAGCAAAGATTAACCAATACTCCAATCTTAGTACTTCCAGAAGGAACGGAAGACCTTGAAGTATATTGTGATGCTTTTAAGCTAAGATTAGGATGTGTGCCCATGCAACGCAAAAAGGTAATTGCGTATGCCTCAAGGCAATTGAAACAGCATAAGGAAAAAACTATACGACTCATGACTTAGAATTAGGAGCATTAATTTTTGCCCTTAAGATTTGGAGACATTATCTGTAGGGAAGTAAATTTCCGGTCTATACAGATCATAAAAGCTTAAAGTACATATTGGGCAAAAAAAAAAAAGAATTGAACATGTGACAAAGAAAATGGATGGAAACTCAAAGTGATTACGACTGTGATATTAATATCACGAGAGAAAGGCAAATGTAGTTGCAGATGCCTTAAGTCGTAACAAAAGCGAAATTCGTACCCTTAGATTAAATCTACAGTTAGATTTAACAGAACAATTAAAGAGTGTTCAAACAACAGCAATCAAGGATGATGCTGAAGGAATGAAAGGGCGAACAAAAGAATTGGAACAAGGAAGTAATGGAATTTGGAAATTCCACAAGAAAAGAATTTGGATACCTAAACAGGGAGATTTAAGAAATAAGAGTTTAGAGGAAGCCCATAATTCTAGGTATACCATGCACTCTGGAAACAATAAGATATACCAAGATTTAAGAAACAATTTCTGGTAAATAGGAATGAAAAAGGATGTAGCTGAATACATATCTAAGCGTTTCACCTGTTCACAATTTAAGGCCAAACATTAGAAACCTTTAGGATTACTATAACAATTAAAAGATGCCAGTAGGGAAATGGGGACTCATAACAATGGATTTTGTTACCAAGTTACCCAGAACCAGAAAAGCTAGGCAGACAATCGCCGCAAGCCAGTAGAATTTCAAGTCAGAAACAAAGTATTTCTGAAAGTTTCTCCTTGGAAAGGAGTAGTACGATTCGGTAAGAAGGAAAAGCTGAGTCCAAGATACGTAGGACCATTTCCAGTAGTCCAACGGATAGGACCAGTTGCTTATCGTATACAACTACCAGAAGAACTAGCTGGAGTACATGATGTTTTTTCATGTATCCAATCTCAAGAAATGTTTAACAAACGAATCCCTGGTAATACCTCTTCAAGATGTAGAGGTAAACGATTACAAATCAAAGATAGAAAAGTCAAGTTTCTTAAGCATAAAAAAAGACTAGTATTAGTCAAAGTCAAGTAGGACTCCAAGGGAGGACCCGAATATATTTGAGAACTGGAATCAGAAATGAAGCGAAAATACCCTCATCTATTCCAGTAAATCTCGAGGACGAGATTTTTATTAAGGTGGGGAGGATGTAACAACTCTCACCCAAAACTATAAATTATTATTTTATTTAACCAATAGGAAACCCTAATTGAGACACCCAAGTGATTTGGTATAAACCCTAAAATTTCCAGAACAATCGGAATCAAGATCAGGGCCCCTAAAACTTAAGGGGGTAAACCCTAGTTGATGATTATCTAAAATAATTCATTGTTTAAATCTGATTGGTCCATTCTGTCAACTCAGCATGCCTAGACCCAAACCTGGCTACCCTATAGTCGGTTCTTATCCCTTACGGACCGTAAGGGATGAGGCTTACGGTCCGTAAGCAAGTCCAAATTCTTGTATAAATAGCCGACCTTGGCACTTGCTTTCTGTTGTTAAAACGACAGCCAAATTCCTTTTGTACGTCGAGTTGTATCAGTATTCGTTCAAATTAACACACACGGGTCACGAAGTGCTGTCGCAATCAGGGTAATAACTCGATCACTATTATGATTCAACGTCCGATCGATTATAACTATCCAACGATTGTCCGAGTGCTGCTCAAATTGAGTTTCTACTTTGATTATTCGTCGTGATTTCAACTTGAATATTTGAGTGCTGTTCGAATTCGGACTATGCTCTGTTATTCGTTGTGAATCCGATTGAATTATTAAGTATTGCACTTGTTAATCATTGTGAGGGTTTGATCTCGTGAATTGACGTAACTGCTGTATTAAGTTACTAACCCGTTGTGTGTGCATTATTATCAAATTAGGTTTAATCAAGGCTAATCAGTAGGCTTATATCTTGCCCATTAAATCTGCAATGTGAGTCATTCTCTTTTTCTCAAACTGTTTTACAATACCTCAAAGTAATTTCAAAACGTTATAATTACAGAGATTAAGTCGTGGTTATCTTGAC
The DNA here is from genome assembly GCF_002127325.2 of Helianthus annuus. Lineage (NCBI taxonomy): Eukaryota > Viridiplantae > Streptophyta > Magnoliopsida > Asterales > Asteraceae > Helianthus > Helianthus annuus. The sequence goes on along the minus strand of NC_035434.2, from coordinate 162,720,927 downwards.
CGCTGGTTAATGGGGGTATTGTGCACATTACTAATTTCTCACAGTTAGGCAATAAGCCCTAACAGGGGTTAGGCTAATAAGACCTAACAGTGACAAAACGTCACTAATTGGGTGACTGGACCCAATAGTGGTATGACCATCGTCACACGGGTGGCAATACCAGATATTAATTAAGATACTGCCATAGTAATCGCTCTTATGCTGTAATTTATAACTATGTGTCATTTTCTCAAAATGAATGATTCACTCAGTATTTCCCTGCTGACAAAACCTTTTTACAACATGTTTCAGGTGACCTACTGTGAATTAAGTACACGTGCTACGGTGCACTATCAAGCTTGAAGTAGCGGCTCAAATAAATAAATAAACGTGTTTGTAAAAGAAAGGAAATTATGAAATTTCTCCACTGTAAATCACGGGGTTTATCCCGAATTATAAATAAATAATACTTGGGCATTTTTCAAGTTTAAAACAATCCTGTTAAGACTTCCGCTGTAAACAATCATCGATGAAGTTAAAATAGAGAGTTAAAACTTGAAAGTAAACACTTAAATCACAACCAACTCGACTAGTTTTGACTTTGCTTTAGCATCAATCATAAATTGATGCCGCATATTCGAAGTAGGAGAAGGGTAGTCAGTCGATCATTTAGAAACTATAACCAACACATGTAATAATTTGCAAGCGTTTTATTTAATTCACACTCTGTGATGGGGGCACAGGCTGGGGTTTAATGTCTATTGATTTTAAAACACTCGCCTATTGAGCATGAAAGATTGTCGCACTCTTTCTGTCCGGAAAGGTGTCGATTGGAGTTGTAGAGCCTTACAATGTTCGCTAAACAACTAACTTGTTGAGCAAAGACACAGATGGCATGGTGTAGTTAGACAATTAAGCATCTTACAAAAACCCGAAACCACTTCATGCTTTCTTTGCATGCACCTTCATATATGAATCCTAAATGTGACCCGATGCATGTAAAAAAGTGCATTGGCTTGTTGCCTCATGTCCTAGATATGAGGTGGTACAATATGGCCAGTTTTCATGATATAATAAATGAGTAATGAGTCATCTGTCCAACGATATGAAAGGTCCAAATTTATGCAATAAAAAGGCATATACGATTTCTTTAATTATTTTTTCATAAAAAACCAAATTCATAACAGAACAGCCAAAAGGTTTGATAATAAACTACTTTCCATTAAAACACCAAAACAAAACAACCAAAACCGAATACCCTGACGTCAAATCTTCGTCTTTAACGATTAGCCTTGGTAACCCTCTCAATTTCATCCTTCTTCTTAATAGCATAGCTATACAAACAACAAATCAAGCCAACACCAAATCAACCAAAAAAAAAACAAAATAACTCTAACCGCAAATCATTAAAACACGTAAATTTATTTAAAAAAGGCAGATGTTTGAAGAACCCTTGCCAGCATTGATAAGCTTATCAGCTAGACACTCAGCAACAGTCTTCACATTCCTAAACGCACACTCGCATGCACCAGTGGTAAGCAGATAGATAGGCTGGTTAACTCGCCTTAATGGAGAAATATCAACGACCTGACGCCTAACAACACAAGCAGAACCAATTCTAGTAGCATCTTCTCTTGGTCCACTACATGTAATAAATATCACATTATTAAATAACATCATCTATAATACATACAACTTTAGTCATCCAAAAAAAAAAGAAACGGAATCGAACCCAGGTTGGTTCGTTTAGTGTTAATCATATGAAAATGTGTGTTTTGACGTATCTAATCTAAAGCTTTGCGGTTACAAAAGAAACGGAATCGAACCCAGGTTGGTTCGTTTAGTAAGCATTCCACCTAACCACTACACCACCTTTACCTTTGCATCAAGACTTAGCGGCGTCAAAACATACAATAACTCGAATTTATACCATCGAATAAAAACATATTATATTTGACCCGAATCATTTCCGAACACAGTTTACGTCAAATCGTAAAGCATGAAATCGTGTTATATTTGACCCGACTCGTTTTTGGAAAAATCTTATGTCGAAACGTGAATTTATATTGTTTACGTTGAAACGTGAATTAATAACGACACACATATTAAAATGTCAAAACGCATTATATTTAACCCTGTTCGTTTTCGAAAAACTTGAAGGGCTGTTTGTATTTTGGTCCCACCGACCTTTTGTTTTAAGTATGTTTGAACTAAGTGGTACCAGAAAGAACCCGTTTTGTCACAAACCCATTTGGCCTGTTAATAAAAACTCTTGTTTAACATGGCAAACTGCAAACGTGTTATAACAAAAACATGAGTAAAGATGTAATACTGTACCTGTTAGAAGATGAATGATCTCCATAGCATGCTTGCCTATGTGAACAGCCATCAACTTTTTACCATTGTTTTAACATATAATTTTTTTTTTCTCCCAGCTCTGTGAGGCATGCAGATTGGGTGTTTTGAAGCAGTGGCGGTGATGTAATCCGCCACAGAAAGATCAGAAACCTGAACATGAATAAATATATATTACATGTTCACAATTTTTTTTTCACTTAAAAACATACCCACCTACTACATTGTTTTATCTTAAGCAATAAATATATATATATATATATATATATATATATATATATATATATATATATATATATATATATATATATATAAAAGTCCAAAGACTCGACTCCATTGTAAGATTTAGTACAAATGTATCCACGTAACCATCATCATGAAAGCTTGAACCTAATGAAATATCAGATTAACATTTAAAAATGTGTTCCCCATCCTTTGTTTTCACTTATACATACTTGTCAATAGACGATAAAACCAATCAAGTAATTTATAACATATATTGAGCCAAAGCAAACTATTACCTGTTTGCCATAACAAAAAGATTACATATTTACATATATACTGACGACGGGCCAATGGGCAATCCCATTTCACCCGCTTTGGGCTACCTTCATGCGGGCCCAACAAGACATAAGCCCAAGCAACAGTTTGCCTTGCCCATTAAGGTTCTCCTCATGAGAAATGGGCGGGAAATTAGAATCAGAAAATGCAGGCCACAATTAATGACTGATAAGAAGAGCATCTAGGCTGGCATGGTACTTCTCCAGCCGAAACATTAAATGAAGCTGCTAATCTAACCGTTAGGGGTCAGACACGTGTCTGAGCCCCTCGAAGACTTCCTAAATCCGTCGGATCATCTTAAAAAAATATCTCACATGGGAGATAAGGACTCGAGGTTATATATGAGCCGAAGAAGACGATCACAGGGCCGATTGAAGGTATCACATTAAAAACTCCCTCATTTACTTCTCCCTCATTTATTCCGACCAATGTTCTTATACATTAAACACACACATACATTTATTGGATTCACACCTTAGAGGAAACATTCCAGTGATCACACTCATCGGAATAGACTCCTCTCACTCTCCGGCAAGTTTACTTACTCTCACGTCGGAGCTTGGTCACGGATCCCCCCCCACCCGGGGCCCTTCGTGACGAGGCTAACGGTTTATTCTTTTGTAGCAACAGAGACCGGGATATCTGGACGTCAGCGAAGATCCATTGAACGTCAGCAGGGATTTGGGTATTCGACATTGGCGCCATCCGTGGGACCTCAGTGTGACTGGTGTTCCCACTCTGAAACTCCGACGTTAAGATAGCCTGTTTGACAAAGAAACAACATGGCAACCCCACCAGGCTCACGTACCATCCAAACGGTACAGAATGATCGCGATAAAGTCACAGTGGAAGATATAACTCATGAGGAAGAAAATGAGAACCAAGTGGAAATTCTGGAAAGGGAGGAACCCATCACTCCGGATTTCGTTGCCATGCACAAAGAAAAGTTAAAAAAATGCCTTGAGGATTTAGAAAGACAAGAAAAACTCGACAGCCACAAGGCTAGACTGTCTTTCGACACACCCTCTAATCAGGACGGGGTGGATCCACAAAACAAAGGCAGTGTAAGCGACCCACTGGAAACTTTCATGATGGCCCTTAGGCAAATGTCCTTGAAGGAAAGGGAGGATCTCATTACAGGGAAGAAACCGAAAGGAAAAGAAAAAGAAAAGGCAGACCAAAGTGATGGCGGTTTGAATCAACCATATCTCCCGCAGGACCTGGCTGAAATCTCAAAATTCACAAGGAGGATTGCAGAAGCACCAATGCCCCCTAAGACAAAGTTACCTCCAAACTTCAACAGGTATGACGGGACTAGAGACCCTGAGGATCATCTCCATGCCTTCAGGGGTGCTGGGCAGCTGGGCCGATGGCCCATGCCGGTTTGGTGCCATATGTTTGTGCAGACCCTGACGGACGGGGCTAGGCTTTGGTTTGACAGCCTCCCCCCGGAGGGATCGATAGCTATGAAGAGCTGAGTGAAAAATTTCTTAGAAACTTTGCTCAGCAAAGGAAGGTAGTTAAGAACCCAAACGAGATCCTGCATATAAGGCAGAGGGACAGTGAACGGATAGATCAGTACATGGAAAGGTTTGTCAAGGAAAGCATGAACATCAAGGACGTCCCGGAGGTCATGAAGATAAGCAGTTTCATTAACGGGTTAAAGCATGCACAGCTATGTGAGAAGCTGGGAGAAGAGTTCCCGCATTCATTTGACAACCTCATGGATAGAGTTAGAGCCTTTGTCAGGGGCAAAGACACGGTTAGCAAGGCCAAGGAAATGGACACCCCACCCCGGAGGGTCACCCCGGCAGCAAAGCCTCCCCAAAAAGGTACGCCCTACTCAAGAAAACCAGCCTTTGATAGAATGATGCATGAAAGAACGAGGCCCTCGTATTCCCCATACAGACCTCGGGGAATATGAAGCCCATCCCCCTACTCTGACAACTTCACCCCTCTCACCAAAACCCCAAGTGAAATACTGGCCACTGAGAGGGTGAAGAGCTCCTTCCCAAGGCCACCACCCATAAAACCCAGGCCAAAGGCACAACCAAATGAGTACTGTGACTTTCACAAAGGGTTTGGCCAGAAAACTGATGATTGTATGTACCTAAAAAGAGAAATAGAGGCCGTAGTGAAAACGGGGAAACTGGCTCACTTGGTTAGAGAAATCAAGGAAGGAGGGGGGACCGCAAAGGGAAAGATGCGAGGGAGCCTGGGAGGGTAGATGTAGACATGATTCGAAGGAGGGATGAACCTGATACCACCAGAAGTGTAAAGGCCAGAATTCTGGGCTCCCCGAATCGCATGAAAGCTCCCATCCTGATGCCTTACCTGGAAGAAAACGAAGTACAGCGACTCCTGCTCAACATCTCAACCATAATAGCTGGACACAAGGTGGCTAGAATACATGTGGACGGAGGATCTGGGGTGGAAGTTATATACGAACATTGTTTCCTCAGATTTGATAGGGATATAAGAGATAGGCTCGAGGAGGACTCTATCCCCCTGGTAGGTTTCAACAACAGTGTGTCACACCCCTTGGGAAAGATCAGACTCCCATTTACGGTAGGGGTAGGGGATCGAGTCCAAACTAGAAACCTAACTTTGACGATGGTCCGAGCACCCTCAAAGTACAATGCAATCCTGGGAAGACCTGGGATCGGAGATCTGCAAGCACAGGCATCAACCCCACACGGAGCCTTAGTGTTTCAAACGCCAAAAGGCTTGGATTGGATAAAATCTGCCTATGAAGTAGTTTCCTCCGTGTCCGAGGGAGAAGCATCTGAGAAACCCTAAAGAGACGGGGTCGAAGAGTGGGTGCTTTGTGATAGATTCCCGGAGCAGACGCTTAAAGTAAGAAGTCACCTGAGTGACAAGTGCAAGAGTGCTCTCAAGGAACTGCTCCTCCTCAACATAGATGTGTTTGCATTTCAACATGGGGATATGACAGGAATCCCATGAAGCTTAACTGAACATCGGCTCAATACGTACACTTGGGCAAAGCCAGTAAAACAGAAAAAAACGAAGCATGGGTCCCAGTAAGAGGAGGGCCGCCTGTGAAGAAACCAGGAAGCTGCTTAGAGCCGGAATAGTAAGGGAAGTGAAGTACCCGTCTTGGGTTGCTAACCCGGTTATGGTCCAGAAGAAAGACGGAGGATGGAGGATGTGCATTGACGTTCAAGATTTGAACAAAGCATGTCCCAAAGACTGCTACCCTCTCCCAGAGATAGACGTCCAAGTGGACTCCTTATCCCAGTATCCCCTGAAGTGCTTCTTAGATGCCTATAAAGGATACCATCAGATTCAGATGTCAATGGAAGACGAGGAAAAGACAGCCTTCATCACAGACGAAGGGACATTTTGCTATACCAAAATGCCCTTCGGACTCAAGAACGCTGGCACCACCTATCAAAGGTTCATGAATGCCCTTTTCAGGGAACAACGGGGACGAAACCTGGAGGTATATGTGGATGACATTGTTATCAAAAGCTTAACCGAAATGGCCATGATAGACGACATAGCCGAGACCATCCAAACCATGCAAGATGTGAATATGAAGTTAAACCCTGGGAAGTGCTGTTTTGGGGTAGAAGAAGGGAAATTCCTGGGGGTAGTAGTTACCAAGGGCGGAATCAAAGCTAACCCGGAGAAAACCCAAGCCGTGGCTGAAATGCGATCCCCCAGGTCCCTAGGTCCCTGAAAGACATCCAACAGCTGAACGGAAGGCTAATCGCATTAAACCGCTTTTTATCAAAAGTAGCTGACAGGACCCTTCCCTTCATGAAGGTGCTGAAGGACTGCCTTCAAACCGACAGGTTTAAATGGACCTCTGAGGCAGAAACTGCCTTCCAAGAAATGAATACTTACATCTGCAAGCTCCCGGCCTTAGCCACCCCAGTGCCAGGGAAGACCTGCTTCTATATCTATCTGCTTCGAAGACTACCATAAGCGCGGTCATGATGGTGGAACGGGAAGGGAAGCGAATACCAATATACTTCATCAGCAGGACCCTGAAAGGCCCAGAAGAATGCTACATACCTCTGGAGAAGTTAGCTTTGGCCCTTGTCTTTGCATCCCGGAGGCTTAGGAGATACTTCCAGGGGTACAAGGTCACCCTGATGACAGACCAACCCCTCCAGAAGGTGTTACGGAGGCCGGAGCTATCGAGAGGATTGGCTAAATGGGCAGTCGAGTTAGGAGAACACTCCTTGGAATTCAAAGCCAGAACTGCAATGAAGGGACAAATATTGGCCGACTTCTTATCAGAGGTTCCGGAGGATGAAGAAAAAAAGCTTTTAAAATGGGAAACTTTAGAAAAGGAGGAGAAGGAAAAAGAAGATGAGGCAGTATGGAAGCTGCTTACAGACGGGGCCTCCAGTGAAGAAGGTAGCGGAGCAGGCATTACACTAATCAGCCCTGAGGGGGTCGAGTTAACTTATGTCATCAGACTGGACTTTGAAAACACCAACAACACTGCAGAATATGAAGCCCTTTTAGCAGGGATGAGGCTGGCTTAAAAGATGAAAGCAAAACACGTGGAAGCTAGCACTGACTCACAGCTGGTAGTCAAGCAGTACCAAGGAGAGTATGAGGCAAAAGACAACACCATGGCTCAGTACGTGGCAAAAGTAAAAGAGACAGCCGAAGCATTCAAAACCTTCAAGCTAGAATACATCCCCCGCGGGAGAAACAGAAAATCCAATGCCCTCAGTAAGCTGGCCTCAGTAGCATTTGACCACCTAGCAAGAGAAGTCAAAGTGGAAGTCATGACCTCCCCCTCCCTCGGTACAGAGGAGGTAGCTACTGTTGAGAACGCACAAAAACATGGATGACACCAATTGCAAAATTCCTGAGGGACGGAACGCTACTCGAGGGAGACTGGGCAGCCAGAAAGGTAAGAGTAAAAGCCTTACAATATGAGCTGGTTGACGGAGAACTTTACCGAAGATCATACCTAGGCCCATCCTTGAAGTGTGTTGACATGGAAGAAGCTAAGTATGTGATCAGAGAAATACATGAAGGGATTTGTGGGATGCATTCGGGGCCAAGAACGGTAGTAGCAAAGGCAATGAATGCGGGATTCTATTGGCCTCGAATGTACGAAACATCATCCGAAGAGATTAAGAGATGTAACAATTGCCAGGTACACGCACCTATGACTCATTGACACAAACACCCGATGATACCCGTCTCAACGTCCTGGCCCTTCCAAAAATGGGCCATCGACATAATCGAGCCATTCCCGGAGGGTCCCGGAGGGGTCAAGTATGTGGTGGTCGCCATCGACTCTTTACCAAGTGGATAGAAGCAAGACCGTTGGCAAAAATAACCAGGGAACAGATGAGGCGGTTTGTGTTAGACAATATTATCTGCAAATAAGGTGTCCGAAGGAGCTCGTGAGTGACAATGGCGTATAATTTGCTGGAAACCCTTTAGACCATGGTGTGAACAAATGCACATACACCAAGTGTTCACTTCCGTCACCCATGCCCAGAGTAATGGGCTAGTGGAAAGAGCAAATCAAAGCGTTATCAAAGGGATGAAAGGGAGACTCGGAAGAAAACAAAAAGGGTGGCTGGAGGAACTGCCATTCGTGCTATGGGCATATAGGACCACCCCTAAGGACTGCAACGGGGAGACTCCTTTCAGCTTAACTTACGGGACGGAGGCTATTATCCCGGCTGAAATAGGATCCCCAACTGCCCGAATGAAGCTCAGGGAGGCCGAAAACGAGCAGGACCTCCGGATGAACCTAAATCTTCTCGAAGAAAGAAGGGAAGTCGCAGCAGTCAGGGAGGCTAAGTACAAAAAGCAGCTCGAAAGCTATTATAACGCCAAAATGAAAAAACTTAGCCTCGTTCCGAGGGACCTGGTCCTAAGAGCCAACGAAGCCAGCCTACAAGACAGCACCGGAAAGCTAGGACCCAAGTGGGAAGGGCGCTTCCGGGTCATATGGGCAAACGGCAAAGGAGGTCCCCAGGACGTGGAACCTCATGCAGCTCAGGAAGTATCATATATGAGGGGTCTATCCATAGGAAAAACGGTCAGGGAGCCAATTTTGTAATGATTAACTATTAATCTGGGGCATACCCCAAGAAAGAATCTTTTGTAAGAATTTGTACCGGGAAGTTTAGTCCCCAAGAAATGAATGACAAACGGACAAATAACTTGTCCTCTTTTGACAAGATGACAGGTATTATATCTAGGCAGACGTGCCCAGAAATATTATAAGCCTAACCAACAAACAAACACACGTGTACAAGGTATATCAAACATACCAAAAGCCCGGTCGTGGGGCAAAATAGGTTCTAGCTAACCCAACGAAAACGGGCAAATAAGCCAAAAACATAATCTCACATTATAAGCTTGTCCAGCGATTAGCCTCGAACAGACAATCCTGGTTTGACGAAAGTATGACACGCTTCTGTAAACAAACTACAAAAAGAAGTTTCTCTTTATTTATTTATTTGCAAAATAAATACACAAAGGGAAGCCTTACTGACTTTGGCAAAAACCACTAACATACAAGGCAACAAACACAACAAACTTGACAAAAAAGACCAAAGCACAGCTTCTTGCAAAACAGCCCAAAGGTCTTCAGGGAAGCGCCGACTTGATCCTCGGCAAAGGCCCCTGCAGCATGGAAAAGTACAACAAGAAAACAAGCAAAAGACAAGATAGCAACATACAGTCATAAGTTATATGATTAAGTACCTAGGAGGACCCCTACACGAAGGCCCTCCTTCCAAACAACCAAAAGAGTTTAAAGTATCCTAGGGTAAGCAATTATCCAGATTACAACCATATCGAAAGAGGTTAATGTTTAGAAATCACTGGGGACCATCCCCAGACAAAGACGGTGGAGACGAAGGACCAGCGGAGGAAAACAGGGCTTTCAATTCATCTATTGATATCATGGGATGCTCCAGGATCTTCTTGAGAATGGCCGGGGTCTTACTCCCAAACTCCTCATCCAGCTTGGATAGTCTCTTCTTAGCTTTGGAGTTGTAAAGCGGAGTCTCTTTTCTGCCCAGACCCTGAGCAGAGTAAATATAGCCATCCTTCAGCCCAGCCTGGTAGCCAACATCCCGCCAACCGCTGGTTATCATCAGAAGTTATCCCATAATCTGCATACATAGTATTTAGCTGCTCCTGAGAAACGGAGCCAACTTCCTTCAGATGCTTTAACTCAGCGGCCAACTCTTCCTTCTCTTCCACCAGCACCGCCATCTCTCTTTCCCAAGCTCGTTCCTTCCGCTCCAACATGGCTCCAGCCCCCTGGGCGAGAAACATCATAAAAAATCCAAAAAACAGTTGGAAAATAAAAAAAAGGGGGTGGAGGGAAGAGAAAGGCTATGTACCTTCTCCTCTTGCAACTTTCTCTCAACCTTGACCACTTGACATCTAAATTCAGCAGCAACAGACTGGGAGGTCTTGAGCTCACCCTTGAGTTCTTCATTCGCCCTCCTCAAATTGTCAATCCGCTGCAGCATGCCAGCACCCCTGAAAAAACTCTCACAGAGAGACATGCTATACTGATCCTCAAAAAGATCATCCCTCAGAGCAGAATTCATGAATCTGTGGGAGGGAGGAACAACATGACTCAAAAAATCCCTAGCAGCCTCAGGGGTCCCTATCACCGAAGAATGAGTTATTTTCCATTTAGGGACATAGGTGAAAGGGACAGCATCAGCAAACAGGGGAGCCAAAGGGGACCGATGAGCAAAACCCTCAGGTTGAGTGGGTTTACTAGTCCCAGTAGCGTGGTGAGGAGAGAGTTCAAAGGCTGAGGTAAAATGAGCCATGCTTACTTCCGGAGTCTTGTCCCGAACACGGGAAGAGGAGGGACCAGTAGGGATCTCTATTGGATCATGAGAACTCCCCTACACAAAAAGAAAAAGGAAAAAAGAACATCAAAAATCTCGCTAGAACGAAACAAAAATAAGCCAAATAGGTAAGAGGAAAAAAGAGCTCACCAACAAAGGTGCACTCACAAGACTTGAAGACCTCAGGTGTTTGGACAAAGAACCCTTAACCCCAACAGGGGGAAATTCGGAAGCAGCCTTCGATGAAGGAGGGGGCTTCTGTCCACTAGCACTCTGGAGCCTTTGCCGAATATCACGAGGAGCAGGGGTTGGCCTAGGACTTGCAGCTTTCCTCTTACGAACTAAACGGACCTCCAGAGCTTCATCATCACTTTGATCAGAATGCTTAACAGGGGTGGGGTCAGGGGAACTCTCCTCCCTATCAGAGGAGGTCTCCTCACCCCCTTCCACAGCAACGGAGCCCCCAGCCTGGGCAGACCCCCTGGTGACCTGCATCCCTACACTCTGGTTCAAACCCGGATCAACCTCATCACCAACTACAAACTTGACATCCTTAGAATCCCCTTGAAGCAGTTTCCACAAAGTCAACTTTGCATAAGAAAAACACTAAAGATGACTGCACAAATACCAAGAAACAAAAGCAAATGACAACAAATCCAGGGCAAAAAGATACATTTTTTGCCGAAAAAAGCCTTGGGACGAACTGAGTAGGAAGGGCTCAATACCCCCATGGCCAAGATTCCCTAAGAAAAAGTAAAAGCCCTTGTTGGGTTTTCATACATGCGGTTCCACTGAACGGTCTCGTTAGCAGACAAGGTGGGAACAGTATCTTCAATAACGGCCTTAACATCTCTTGGCAGTGGGGACTCTGGTATCATGGCAGCGGAAACAAAAATGAACCTACTCTTCCAATCCTTCGGGTAAGTGGAAGTTGGCATAAAGGTATAACAGGGTTTCGACACACTGTTCTGTCGCTTGGCAAAAGTAAACCAATCTCCATCAGAGATCAGTTTATAGAACATAGAACAAGGGGACAAATGGCTCGCCAGAAACGGCCGCACAAGACAACTCAAAGTGCACCACTCTCATAAACCCTAGGGCATGCAACTGAGAGAAGTGAACCGCGAAGTGGCGAAGCAAAGCAACTTTGAAAGGTGAAAGAGGATACCGGCCTCCACAAGAGAAGAACGCCAATGTGTAAAGGGGAATTCTGTCCGGTGAACACTCAGACGATTCGTTAGGGCCCGGCAAGGTGGGAGAAAACCGCTCAGGAATGTTGTATGTCTCGACAAAAGACTTTAAGTCCTTCGCTGTCAAGACCGATCTAATTGCAGAGCGACCGGAACGACTCATATTCAAAAAAGGGGCGGTGATCGGAGAAATATGACGGAAGGAGAGAAAGAACTAGAAGGGGTAGAGAGGAAATTTAAAAGGTAATGGGGTATTTAAAGAGGGCAACTGACACACCGGAAACCGTCATGTCATTCGTCCCTTCAAAATTTAAAAAGATGCACGTGTATCTTGGGGATTAACTCCCGCCGTTAGTATTCGGTGAAATGATGGGCTTTGTGAAAAGAAAGAATGATTAATAACCGATCAGAAACGGGCCCACATTCGAAGCCTAAAAAAGTTAACCTCCCTTTTGAACAGTTATAATTCAGCCCCGGATCATGAGCCTCGGGCCTCAGAACCAGAGACTAAAGATGACTTGACGACGGGCCAATGGGCAATCCCATTTCACCCCCTTTGGGCTACCTTCATGCGGGCCCAACAAGACATAAGCCCAAGCAATAGTTTGCCTTGCCCATTAAGGTTCTCCTCATGAGAAATGGGCGGGAAACTAGAATCAGAAAATGCAGGCCACAATTAATGACTGATAAGAAGAGCATCTTGGCTGGCATCGTACTTCTCCAGCCGGAACATTAAATGAAGCTGCTAATCTAACCGTTAGAGGTCAGACACGTGTCTGAGCCCCTCGAAGACTTCCTAAATCCATCGGATCATCTTAACAAAATATCTCACATGGGAGATAAGGACTCGAGGTTATATAAGAGCCGAAGAAGACGATCACAGGGCAGGTTGAAGGTATCACATTAAAAGCTCCCTCATTTACTTCTCCCTCATTTATTCCGACCAATATTCTTATATATTAAACACACACAACATTTATTGGATTCACACCTTAGAGGAAACATTCCGGTGATCACACTCATCGGAATATACTCCTCTCACTCTCCGGCAAGTTTACTTACTCTCACGCCGGAGCTTGGTCACGGAAGATCCATTGAACGTCAGCAGGGATTCGGGTATTCGACATATACTAAATAGAAAAAGAATCATAAACTAAAAGTTTACCTTAACACATTTGGCTAAACTCTATGATAAAAGAATACTTTCCTGAATAAACAAAAACGACAAAAGCTCATGAACCAGAATACATGTGATTTGGGGTTAAATAGATACGTAGCAGATGAAGAATTGGATTGCAAGTATGCAATCTCTAAAATGATGACGCAGTGAAGGGGTTCAAGATACTGAGTAGTGCCCATCCTGTTGTGGCAAGATAGATTTTAGAAGTTGAGTTTAGGTTATAATGTGGATCATGGGGAAAACTTTTAAGGAAGTTTTGTGGATGAGGGGAAATTGGGCGGGGGAATGATATTTTGGTGAGATTGGATACAAGGCCATCAAACCATTTTGACCAACAACTGCATACACTTTTTCCATCAAATTCAACTTGTGGTTTTTTAAGGTCCAAAACATCAACTAATTCCATATCCCTAACAATAGCTAAATCAACATCAACATAATACATAGATCAACACCACAAGGTGTAGCAATTTCACTAATTCACTCTCATAAATCAACAACACCTATAGGCAATTTCATTCACTTTTAGGCCATTTTCTCCTAAATTCTCAATAATCATTAACAATTGAATAATGAGACAACTGAAAGGAAATCAACAAAATGGGTATACCTAAATTCTCAATAATCATTAACAGTTCTAACTGTACCAGTTGCCGAAGCTCTGATCTTGCTGTCAAAAACATGATTACCCCAAAAAGCTGCATAAAACACCAAAATAACTTTATGATTTTTATCTAGTAAGCTGTAAATAATTAAATGCATAACCCTCCTAGACCTTAGAGCAAACCCCAAATGCAAAACTCTCAAAAACATATCGTCGAACAGTTGGTGTGCATTAACAAGCTTTAACCGCACACCATCAAGAAAAACGACAAAAGCACATGAATTTGTTATATCTGCTTCTGGTGGTTGAAGCAGATGAACAACTGGATTACAAGGGGTTAAAGATACTGAGTAGTGCTCCTCCAGTTCTCGGATAGTCACTAACGTAGATGAAGATTAGTTTTTGGTGTTAAGTGAGTATGAAATGTCAAAGATGCCCTTACTATTAAAATAAATATTAAAGCATTAAAAAATCAAATTAAGTCCATTTTTTCTACTATTTTATTAAATTAAATAACTCTTTCTATTTATTCATCCTAACCCATGTATTCTTCTCCCCTTCCCCTTTTTTCTCTTTATCTAAACGAGACAACAACTGTGACAACTCGTATTTTCAGGTTATTATCGTTAACTTCTCAGTTAAATCTGTATGTTTTTGCTAACACATACGCACATGCATTCACATACACGCGTAGGCTATAACATGTGAACTAACATAAACTAGTGGGACTAGTTTTAGTTATACGCTTAAAGTTAAATGCTAATGAAGAAACACTGACCTTTACGGTAGTATCCAACTAGGACCTCAACTCTGGGCGATCCGAACTGCTAGCTGCATAACAGAACACCGTTAGGACTCGTTACAGGAATGGGGTTATTCCTGTAACCACCCTCCGGCGTGAGAATAAGTCTCGGTTTGGGAGAAAGTATAAGCGTATAGAGAGAGGGAGAGAGCAAGATGAATCATACCTTAGATGTTTACCTGTATTTATAGTTGTTAGAAAACCTGTATAAAAGAATTGAACAGAAACTGGACAGAATGTAATAAAATTGAAGAAACAGTAAACGAGTGAACCGGACTTGTGTTTGACACAATTCCCTTAAACAGATTCGTCGTCTGTTCCCAGGGTACGCCGTTTCTAAGCAGCACCGCGCACTGCCGGACTTGAGCACTTGCCTGAAACGAAAAGAAGATGTGTTGCAAAAACTGAGATTGAGAGAGGAGAAGCTGTTGAGGTGTGTCTAAACAGGTTGTCTATATTGGGTTTTATAGGCACAGATCATAACTGATTCTGGCCTCATCATTGCAGAGAATTAAAGGCTAATCGGTTTCAAAACTTATGCCTCATCATTGCAGAGAATTAACTCACATAATGGCTCAGCGGCTTCGAAACTGAATAATATAATGATTCTCATTAACACTGAAAATCATTTCAGTTAAAAACCCATTAATAAGACCAACCGTTTTAGTTTTAAAGACTAATTAATAAAAACAATTAGTCAGTCTCGAGTGCAAAAACTGTCTCCCGCGAGCCCGGGTTTTCAGAGCTGCATTTGTGTCCGCAGGACGTGCGAGCATACGCGAGTTCAACTAAATCCGGTTCCATTTTTTGCAACCCCCCCCTGCGCGCACGGGGGTAGGACTTGTGGTAAAACATATCATAAGACTTCAAAGGCTTCATTAAGGTTTCACCTTATAAATAGCCTATCTTTTTGTTCCCACACCAATGTGGGACAAGGTGAATTACCAACTTGAGACTTTCATTCACACTAAACTTCCAACAATCCCCCACATGAATGGAGGTCGATCTCAGAAACAACATAATTCCTTATTACATTTCAGCAGTTGAGTTTTGCATACGATAGGTAGGTGTTACCCTTTGAACCTTCGCTCATGAAATGCACTTAGCCTACTAGCTCTGAGTAGAACTCAATGTCTTTGAACTCGTCTGCCGTTTGTGTAGACGACAATGCACTTCACACAAGACTCTCCCTGACAAAGTCAAGTCCTCATAGTTATGTTCATTATGGTCATGAACATGATGCCTGGTTCTGCGAGAGCCATTAGGTATTGTGCCCCAACAATACCCTTCGAAGCGACCCCACTTCTCTCTCACATAGGTGATTCACTATATTAGTCGAATCATTAAAAGCCATAGGCTTAACCTCACACTTGTCACTTTTAGGAATGGACTAGGAATTTTTAGTAACACATATATATATATACATATATATATATATACATATATATACATATATATATATATACATATATATATATATATATATGTATATACACGTAGGGTTATCCCCCCACGGTGACCTTACTAATTCATACAATTAGGTTTTCCTATTGAACTTAGCTCTTGGGATCTCCAGTCTACTAAGTTAGGTTTCCATCATATGAACTTATATTTTCAAGGGCTTCAGTCCCATTCCCATGGACGACTTCTGTACTAACTCTCTACTTAGGCCTTTTGTTAGCGGATCCGCAATATTATCCTTTGACCTCACGTAGTCAACAGTGATAATTCCTGTAGAGATTAGTTGTCGTATCGTATTGTGTCTACGTCTGATATGTCTGTTCCTACCGTTATACATTGTGCTACGAGCTCTGCCAAGTGCCGATTGGCTATCACATTGTATACAAATGGCCGATGCCGGCTTAGGCCATCTTGGTATATCCTCAACAAATTGACGTAGCCATTCTGCCTCTTCACCTGCTTTATCTAAAGCGATGAACTCTGATTCCATCGTGGATCTAGCGATAATCGTTTGTTTCGACGATTTCCACAATATAGCAGCACCTCCCAGTGTGAATACATACCTACTTGTTGCTCTGGAATCATTCGTGTCAGATATCCAATTTGCATCGCAGTGTCCTTCTATAACCGCTGGATATCTGTTATAATGCAACCTGTATTCCCGAGTGTATCTTAAGTAGCGAAGCAACCGAGTGATACTGTTCCAATGCATTGAACTTGGGTTGCTCGTGTATCTACTTAGCTTGCTCACAGCAAATGCTATGCCTGGTCTAGTACAACTCATAAGATACATCAAGCTACCAATAATTCTTGAGTATTCCAACTGGTTTACAGGTTCACCTCTATTCTTGGCTAGATGTTGACTTGTGTCAAGTGGAGTTCTAGCTTCATTAGAGTCATTTGTATTGAACTTCTCAAGAATTTTGTCCACATAGTGGGATTGACTTAAAACAAGTCCACTTTGGGTTCGCGTGATTTTGACCCCCAAAATCACATCCGCTAGACCCATGTCTTTCATGTCAAATCTTGCTTTTAGCATGTTCTTTGTAGATTTTATGATTTTTTTCATCACTTCCAACAATGAGCATATCATCTACATATAGACACAAATTGACATATCCATCAGATGTGTCCTTCACATACACACACTTGTCACATTCATTGATTTTGAAACCAGCATCAAGTATGACATGATCAAATTTTTGGTGCCATTGTTTTGGAGCTTGTTTCAATCCATACAAGGATTTTACAAGTTTACACACTTTCTTTTCTTGCCCAATAGCTGTGAAGCCTTCGGGTTGCTCCATGTAGATTTCTTCTTCTAGAATTCCATTCAAGAAAGCTGTTTTCACATCCATTTGGTGAACTTCCAAATTTCTAATGGGGGCATTGGCAAGCACCAACCTAATGGATGTTATTCGCGTAACTGGCGAATATGTATCAAAGTAATCTAAACCTTCTCGTTGTTTATATCCTTTGATCACCAACCTTGCTTTGTATTTATCGACGGTTCCATCTGGTTTCATCTTCTTCTTGAAGATCCATCGATATCCTAGCGGTTTACATCCTTGAGGAAGATCCACTAGTTCCCAAGTATGGTTTTGTAAGATAGAGTCTATCTCACTTTTGATTGCCTCTCTCCAATGAGGTCCTTCTGAGGAATGCACCGCTTGTTGGTACGTTTAAGGTTCATCTTCTACCATATAGGTAAGAAACTCAGGGCCAAAGGATTTTTCAGTCCTTTGCCGTTTATTTTCCTGATTTCAACTTCCTCAGTATTGGATTGTTCTAGAGGTTCATCGTTTTCAACTTCACCCCCGGGAACAATTTCCTCAACCGGTCTAGAAGAACTTGGTTCACTTTTATCTAAGCATGGGAACATATGTTCAAACCATGTTGCATCCTTAGATTCCATTATGGGGCCTTTGCATATTCCAGGATTCTTAGAATCATGCACAAGAAAACGATAAGGACCATAAGAACGAGTGTATCCTATAAATACACAATCCACAGTTTTGGGTCTTATTAGTAGGCGCTTAGGTGGTGTGACCACCACCATAGCTAAACACCCCCACACTTTCAAGGATTTATATGGTGGTTTCTTTCCGGTCCATAATTCATAAGGCGTTACATCCTTTTTCTTATTGGGTATCATGTTCAACACATAATTTGCCGATAAGATTGCTTCCCCCCACATGTTTTGGTTTACACCAGAACTTATCATCATGGCATTCATCATTTCTTTCAAAGTACGATTTTTCCGTTCCACTATGCCATTTGATTGAGGGGAGTAAGGAGTCGTGAGTTCGTGGATGATTCCACTTTTTGCACATACGTCAATAAAAGGTGAAACATATTCACCTCCTCGGTCACTCCTTACGATTTTGATTTTCCGATTTAGTTGATTCTCAACTTCGGCTTTGAACAAGATAAACTTGTCAATAGCCTCATCCTTACTCTTAAGTAAGTACACATAGCAATACCTAGTACTATCATCAATGAACGTGATGAAGTACTTGTTCCCACCACAAGTAGGAATTGCTTTTAGATTACACACATCAGTGTGGATCATCTCGAGGGGTTCGGTGAGTCGTTCAACCTTTTTGAATGACAATCTCGTTTGTTTTGCTTCTACGCAAGTTTCACATTTATTAATTGAGTCGATATCGAATGTTGGTATGCAATCAAGTTAGATTCAACGATGAATGGAATTATAATTAACTTGACCTAGTCTACCATGCCAAAGATAAGAAGACTCAATCAAGTAAGTAGAACTAGTAGCGTTTTCTTTCATTGCATTCACGGCAATTACATTTAGTTTAAACATTCCATTAAGGGCATAGCCCTTACCAACATACACACCATTTTTGGTTAACACGACCTTCTCCGACTCAATCACCATTTTGAACTCAAATTTGTTCAACTACCACCCTGACACAAGGTTCTTATGAATTTCTGGAACATACAACAAGTTTGACAAGGTGAGTTCCTTTCCAGAAGTCATTTTTAGAACCACGTTCCCCTCACCTTTAATTTCGGTCGTGGCAAAGTTTCCCATAAAAACCTTTTCGCCATTAGTCACCTCTTTGAAGGTGTTGAAAAGGCTCTTGTCGAAACACACATGACGGGTAGCCCCCGTATCAACCCACCAATCCTTGTTATTTTGCCCGACCAAATTAACTTCAGTCACCAAAATCGAGAGATCCGTGACCATGGCAACCAGGTTGTCGACTTCATCAACCACGTTCACGTGTCAAGCATTTTCCTTCTTAGGAAGCTTGCATTCACTGGCCTTGTGGCCTTGCTTTTGACAATTATAACAAGTTCCTTGGAACTTCTTTTTCCCAACTCCTCCCTTAGGACCAAGGTTGGAGCGTTTCCCATGACTTTTCTTTCCACCCTTTCCGATGTTTTTTTCCCTTTGAAGATTGGCCATGTTCAACAAGATTGGCCTTCACTGTTTCAGCACCGTCAACCTTTTTTAGGGCCACTTTGTTGTCTTCTTCAATCCGAAGACGAACAACAAGATCTTCAATGGTCATCTCCTTTCGCTTATGCTTGAGATAGTTCTTGAAATCAACCCAACTTGGTGGCAATTTTTGGATCATTGCAGCAACTTGGAATGTTTCGCTGAGCATCATTCCTTCCACATGAATATCATGAAGGATAAACTGCAATTCTTGGACTTGGCTCATGACCGTTTTAATGTCTATCATTTTAAAGTCCAAGAATTTAGCCACCACGAATTTCTTAGTGCCCGCATCTTCTGTTTTGTATTTGCGATCCAAAGACTCCCACAATTCTTTGGCAGTCTTTGCTTTGCAATACACATTATACAATGTGTCCACCAAACCATTCAAAATAAAGTTGCGGCACAGGAAATCCGAATGATTCCAAGCATGCATCGCGCTCACAGATTAACCATCCATATCCCCTTCATCAACATGGGGTTTAGGTTCAGTCAAGAACCTTGCCAGGTTCAGCGTGGTCAGATAAAAGAACAGCTTTTGCTGCCACTGTTTGAAATTCACACCACTAAATTTCTCTGGTTTCTCAGCATGCGTCACTGCATTAGGCAGTGGTGTCACTAGAACGGTAGTGGCAGTAACAGCAGAAGTCATGACCGCAGAAACAGCACTGGTCATGACAGCAGAAACAGCAGTAGTCATCGGCTGGGATTCCATTCTGAAACGAAAAGAATGCAAAAACAATTAGTAAAACGGATCAGTTTAAGTTTGTTAGAAAACCTGTATAAAAGAATTGAACAGAAACTGGACAGAATGTAATAAAATAGAAGAAACAGTAAGCGAGTGAACCGGGCTTGTGTTTGACACAATTCACTTAAACAGATTCGTCGTCTGATCCCAGGATACGCTGGTTCTAAGCAGCATCGCGCACTACCGGACTTGAGCACTTGCCTGAAACGAAAAGAAGCTGTGTTGCAGAAACTGAGATTGAGAGAGGAGAAGCTGTTGAGGTGCGTCTAAACAGGTTTTCTACATTGGGTTTTATAGGCACAGATCATAACTGATTCTGGCCTCATCATTGCAGAGAATTAAAGGCTAATCGGTTTCGAAACTTAAGCCTCATCATTGCAGAGAATTAACTCACATAATGGCTCAGCGGTTTCGAAACTGAATAATATAATGATTCTCATTAAAACTGGAAATCATTTCAGTTAAAATCCCATTAATAAGACTAACCGTTTTAGTTTTAAAGACTAATTAATAAAAACAATTAGGCAGTCTCGAGTGCAAAAACTGTCTCCCGTGAGCCTGGGTTTTCGAAGCTGCATTCGTGTTCGCAGGACGTGCGGGCATACGCGAGTTCAACTAAATCCGGTTCCATTTTTTGCACCCCCTGCACGCGCGCGGTAGGACTTGTGGTAAAACATGTCATAAGACTTCATAGGCTTCATTAAGGTTTCACCTTATAAATAGCCTATCTTTTTGTTCCCAAACCAATGTGGGACAAGGTGAATTACCAACTTGAGACTTTCATTCACACTAAACTTCCAACAATAGTTTACCCTTAGGGTTTTCCTTAACTTAGGATAGGCTCCGATAAGTTAGGGATTTGCATGATCTTCCCAAAAGAGTGGGGATTTGGTTACATGATTTATCCATGCAGAATGGACCATTCTAGAATAAATGTTTATAATTAATTATTTATAATAAAATAATAGGTAATGACCGGGTTGGGTTAGCCAATCTGGGTCATACCTCGTCATGTCCCCCAGTCCGAAGTTATGAAATGAAATTCATGAAATCGGACTAAAAAGGAAAAGTCAAAATTTCCCCCTTTGAGTGTAAGTTTCTCGAGTGGGATACCTTTGTGTGTTTTTTGAAAAAATAGCGGCGATGGGAAAGGATGTGACACTTAAATCATCATTAAGATGACAACTGTCACCACCCTGCTCTAACACATGTTCCCGTCCGTTTGTCTTTTCGAATTCGAAAAGTTGCTATTCCGTATAAATAGAGTTCCTATTTAGGGTTTTAAGTTTCATTTCCTTCCTTGTGCACAACCACTTCCTTCAATTTCTTGAACCGAAAAATGGCCTCCAAGACCGACGAATCCTCTTCATCTGCCCCAGCTAGCTCCGATGCCCTGTATATCAAGTGGGGGCAGACTTCGTTCAATAATCTTCTTCAAGATTACAATATTAGGGCGGAGTGGAATCCAGTGTTGCCGTCGAAGACAGACACGGCATTTCCGTTGAAGCAAGGTAAAATCACTCTGTTTAGTGATTTTTTCAAGTTTTGCAACTTCCGATTGCCGATCACTAAGTTCTGCAAGTTGGTCCTTGACCATTATCCCATCCATATTTCCCAACTGCATCCGTTAGGGTTGGTGAAACTCCAACAGTTTGAGTTTACCTGTATCGCCTTAGGGCATATCCCTGAACTCCTCGTTTTTAGGGCTTTTTTCATCCTTGTATGGAAATCCCCCTTTTTTACTTTCGATAGAAGGGATACCGATGTATCTTGCTTGAGAGACATTCCTACCAGTTCCAAGGATAAGGACTGGAAGAAAAAGTTCTTCTATATCGATGCCGCTGTCATTCCTAGAGAGATGCAGTGGAGGGAGATGGCACCAAAAGACAAAGTTAAAGACGAAGCTGCTCCAAAAGATGCCTACGTGGCCAACGCTCTTTACACGAAGCTATGCGGGCACCCTTCCGAGTGCACGGTGATCCCGGAGGGAGAATGAGCCTATTGTGGCGTGATATAAAGCTGTATCCTTCCTTTCGGAGGGATGATGAAGGTATGTAGGTTTTGGCTTTGCATACGTTTTGCCAATTGTATAGAATGACATGTGTATATGCCACAGGTAAATGGAGCTTGTTTGACTTTGTGGATCCTCCACGGAACGCTGCCTTAAGGGCCGCGGACCGCGTGCTTGGTGAACAAGAGCCAGATGTCCTGAAGACCCACTTGGAGCAGTTTTTGCTGCCCCCTGTGCCGGCGGACCTGGCTGCTTATATTACAGTACCTCCCCCCAGCGGAGGAGGTAATGTTGCTGCCATAGAGAAGAAACCGGTCAGGGTAAAAATCACCGGGAGGAAGTACATGGCCGCGGGGGCCGATGCTTCCTCGGTTAGCGTGACTGCGCCCGCTGGGAGTGCTGCTGAGTTGACAAGTCCGACCCATGTGTCGAAAAAACGCAAGACTTTTACTGTACCTGCCCTGACTACTTTTGAGGCTATGCAAGCTGCCTATGCCCTGCCAATTGGTAAGTAATTTTGTCTGTGGATGTTATTGTGGACTATGTGTTCCATATTGCTGAATGTCTGATTTAATACAGGTACTACCGCTGGGGTTCAGGTTGAGAGTGTGACCCCCGCCCCATTGACATCTGTGGGAATTATACCTTCCACTGCTGGCGAAACCAGCCTTTCAGAGCTTATATTTCAGGCGAGTGTTACCGCCGCTGTTAGTTGTACTATACCGCCGCCCATGCCTACAACTGCTATGGCTGTGACAACTAGTCAAGTATCCACACCACTACCTTCAAGTGTCACCCCTTCCTCCTTGTTTGATTCTCCATTGGGCATTTTTCTGCCGCCGAGAAAGAGATGCCTGCGGTGTCCGCTGCTCATGAGGCGACCAGTGTCAGGGATGCCGCCATGGGTGATGCTGGCGGATCAAGCAGCGGGATTACTGATGACGGGGCCCGTTTGGGTGATGATCTTTATTTGCCTACCATCAACTTGGACCCCAACATGCAAGATAAACGCTACCAGCCCCGGTGGAAAATTGTTGAGTCTTCGAGACTAATTTTCCCCCCCAGTGATTCAGCACTGGGTTGAGCGGGCATACCCTCCGGCTAAGTCAGCGTATGTGGAGGGGTTAAACAATGAAAATTTGATGAATTCCACTATGGTGGACTCCGTTAGTCAGCCCCGGAGGCTTGCAGAGATCCGGCGTAAGTGGATGCATGATAACAACGAGCTCCACCAAGCGCGGGCTGCTATTCACGAGCTGAAAGATGAGAAGTACCGCTTGGAGAGTCAGCTCCAAGCCGCTGGGTTGAGGGAGAGCAGGTTTTTATTAGAGAAGAATAAGGCGGAAGATGACTTGAAACGTGTGACTGCCAACATTGCTGAGGAAAGGATAATATGGGCTCGCGATATAGCGGAGAAGGACCGGGTCCTTGCTCATGCTAAGAATGTGCAGGAAGAGCTGGAGCGTAAAACTATTACCGAGGCCCAAAAGGTGAGATCTGAAATGTCTGCTAAGATGGAAAATTTCCGAATTGACACTGACTTTGTGTCTTAGGTGCAGGAGCGATACCAAGCTTTAACTGTTGAAGTAGAAGCATCTAACGCCAAAGCCCGGGCCAAGCAAGCGGAGTTGGAGGAGTGGGAAGAGCACCTTAGAAAACTTCAGCAACACTGTGATTCCCTTGTCTCTGAAAGGAATAAGCTTGCCAAATCTTCTGCCACTCATCAGGCACGCCTTAAGGAGGCGGAAAGTGCCTTGGAGCAATCAAACGCTGAGGTGGAAAACCTAACTAGTCAACTGGCTGCCTTGCGGGGTGACATGAATTGGCTAATAACCAATGGCCTAGTTGGGGCGTTTGAGTATCTCCGTCAGTCGGGACCTTTTACGGCGTTGTTGGATCGCCTTTCTGTCGCAGCTTATCAATCTGGCCATCATGATGGTGTTTACAAGGGCTACTTTGAGTGCCAACAATCGGAGAAGATTACTTCCGATTTCCACACTGCGAGGGGCAAATTTCAGGGTGACATGGCGGATGCTCTCGAAGCGGCGTGCAACGAACCGCTGCCCGCGTATGTCGATTTGATGGACAAGGTGAATGAAGATGGCATAGATTCCTTACGCCTAATGTTGGATCTCGCGAAGGAGTTGTAGGAGGAATGAGTGTTTTCGGTTTGTTTGTTATGTACACCATTCCTTAGATATTTTGTATGAACACTGTTTTACTTGGTTTTTGCGCAAATACTTGATTTGTTTGTCAGACATTTAATGCTAATGTCATGATTGATGACGCCGCCGTTCATCTGAAATGTGGCGATTTGACATGTAATGATGGCTTTTTATTAATGGTGTTGTCGTCATCACTGTCACACCATTTAAACTTCTATAAATTAAGTTACTTTTTCAAAATTTGGTAATTCGAAAAGATGAGCCGGAAGTGCTATAAACAGAGACTTTCCGACGTTTTCTGACGATTGGATGCCGCAGATGGCTTGGTTCGTCTCCAAATTCCGGTGACGGAAGAAATGGTCAAAGGGAGGGAGGTGCCCTCCGACGATGCTCTACCCCGGGTTAGCCGGTCCTGTGAGAGTGTCATATATGAGGAACCTGCAAAAGCTGATGCAGGTGGAGCCTCACTAACAGCTGATACTCTGATGGGAGCTTTTCCACCGGATCACATTCAACAATGTGAATTGGTTTACAAACGGCGCCGCGATGGTCGTTCCGGTAAAGACCTGGTTGGTGATCAGGAGGTGATGGTTCGTCCGATGGATGAGGAAAATGTTGATGACTTGATCGTTGATCCCCATCCATTGGAATGTTATGGTGTGGCGTTGCACACCCCTGCAGAGGTGAGAGCAACGCTTTCCCAGAAGTAGCTGTTTTAGAACATGTTCGTTTTTTGGTTCCCGTATGTTGGTATTTAGCAACAGGGACAAGTACTTGGTTTTTTGTAAGATAGTTGTATGTATTTATTACCAAAATACCTATCTTTTTGTAGTGGTTAATGTATCTATTACCAAGATACCCACTCTTAGCACTGTATATTTTTGACCCTTTGACTTATATATGAAAAAAATTTCGTGTCAAGGATATTTTTTTACCGTTATGTGCAGTTTAGATGCGATGGTAAATTTTTTGTACCGTAAAGTGCAGTGTAATTGCGATGGTAAATTTTATTGTACATGTCA
The DNA here is from genome assembly GCF_002127325.2 of Helianthus annuus. Lineage (NCBI taxonomy): Eukaryota > Viridiplantae > Streptophyta > Magnoliopsida > Asterales > Asteraceae > Helianthus > Helianthus annuus. The sequence continues at coordinate 162,695,551 of NC_035434.2, read as the reverse complement.
GTAATGAGGAAACATAAACAGAAGTAACTTTTATTAACTCAAAACTTAAAAAGAAAGAGACATTGTTAGAGATGAATTACACTTGTTTGTAAAAAGAAAAACAATCAAACCCGCCGTTAGGGGCAAGGCCCTACATATAACATTTTTTCCATTGAGCCGCGTTCCAAGTACGAGGAACCGCGGTACCATCTAGCCTAGATAGGCGGTAGGCCCCTTTGCCTAAGTCTTCTTGGATGACATAGGGCCTTCCTAGTTGGGTCCCAATTTGCCTGAGGGTTCCGCTCTACTGGCTTCGTTATCGCGCATGACGTACTCTCCTTCCTTGAAAGTATGTTGAGCCACGCGCTGGTTATAGTATTTTTCCAGAGTTTTCTTGTACTTTGCCTGGCTGATGGCGGCTGCTTCACGCCTTTCTTGGAGCAGATCCAGGCCTTCCCTTAGGAGCCTGTCATTGTCATCATTAGTAGTGAGACACCATAGCGAGGGCAATCCAACTTCCGCGGGTATCATTGCTTCCGCGCCATAGGTTAGGCTGAAGGGGGTTTCATTATTAGTTGTCTTAGGCATTGTTCGATGTGCCCAGAGGACATTCGGCAGTTCTTCCACCCAGGAGCTTCCTTCATAACCTAGCCTTTTTTATGCCATCCAGCAAACTCCTATTTGCCCGCTCCATCTGGCCATTTCCTTGGGGATGTGCTACCGATGTGAAGATTTGTTGAATCTGAAGTTCTGCACACCAATCTTGCAAGACCCTATCGGTGAACTGCGTTCCATTGTCACTTACCAAGTATAGCGGCAATCCAAATCGACATACTATGTGCTCCCAAAGGAACTTTTTGGCGTTTTCAGCGGTTATTTTAGCCAAAGGTTTAGCTTCAACCCACTTGGTAAAATAGTCGATTGCTACGATAAGGTATTTTAGCTTCCCAGGGGCCAGCGGGAATGGTCCCACGATGTCAACCGCCCATTTCTGGAAAGGCCAGGCCGCTGTGACTGGGATTAAGTTGTTCTTGGGATGGAGTGTTTGGGGAGCAAATTTTTGACAACTACGGCATCTTCGTGTTCCTCTATCGCGTCTTCATGCACCCCGGGCCAATAGTACCCGACGCTGTGGATTTTGGCAACAACTGCCCGGGGTCCAGTGTGAATGCCACATATGCCCGAGTGTATTTCTTGGATTAGATATTTTGCCTCTGCTAGGGATACACACCGCGGTAGCGGTCCCAAGTATGACTTCCTGTATAGGACGCCATTGTTGACTTCATATTGCAATGCCTTGGTTTGGATCTTTTGGTCTTCACCCCTGGCGGGAGGTAATTCACCCTTTGTGAGGAAACTTCTGCCGTGATTGCGGAAACTTCCCGGGGTTCAATAGAAGGCATTTGCAACGTTTCTACCTTTACTTCTCTTTCCATACCTGAAGTAGCAAGTTTGCTCAAGGCGTCTGCTATTTGGTTTTTTCCCTTGTGGATGTGATTAAGCGTTACATTGTCGAAGGAAGCTATAAGCTCCTTGGTTTTAGACAAATATTTCGCCATTGATTCGTCCTTGGCCTCGTAAGTTTCGTTTACTTGGTTGTTGACCACCAGAGAGTCAACATACGCGTCAACTCTTGTTGCTCCCATAGATTGGGCCATCCTCAAGCCCGCGAGTAGCGCCTCATATTCTGCTTCATTATTGAAGCATTCGAAATCAAAACGTAAGGCGTACATCAGCCTTATCTCATCTGGGCTTATCGGCATTAGACCTGCCCCAGAACCTTTCCCGCTGGATGATCCGCCGACAGTGTAAAGTTTCCAGGTTTGTCTGGCTGTGCTGGATTCCGGGATATCCTGGATAGCGGGATCCTGTATTGTTTCACCCTCCGGAATTTCAGCCAAGAAATCGGCGATCACCTGTCCCTTGATTGCTGTTCACTTTCAATATTCGATATTCGATATCCAGGGCTCCCAACTCGATCGCCCATTTAGCCAATCTTCCAGAGATTTCTGGCTTGTGCAGAATTTGCTGTAGCGGGTAATTTGTTAAGACTTGCACGCGATGCCCTTGAAAATACCTTCTGAGTCGCCGAGGGGCGTGAACTAGTGCTAGGACCAACTTTTCGAGTGTTGGATACCGTGTTTCGGGTCCCGCCAGAACTCGGCTGATGTAATATATAGGTGTTTGCTTCCCATCTCTTTCCACCATGAGTACCGCGCTTACCGCGTTATGAGCTGCCGCCAGGTACCTTTTGAGTGGTTCTTATGGTTATGGCGTTGTCAGCATGGGTAGTTTCTCGATGAAACGTTTCATGTCTTGCAGGGCTTCTTCCGCTTTGGTGGTCCATTTGAAGTTTTTCTTGTTAAGGCAATCTTTCAACGTCTTTATAAATGGCAAAGACCTCTCGGCGTGTCTTGCCAGGAATCTGTTTATAGCCACTAGACGCCCATTTAACGCTTGTGCCTCGTTCAAAGTCCTGGGAGAGGGCATCCGTGTTATGGCGGCTACCTTTTCCGGGTTAGCTTTAAAGCCGTCCCGGGTGACCACTACCCCCAATAACTTGCCTTCCTCTGCCCCAAATGAACATTTCTTGGGGTTGAGCTTAATATTGTATTCTCTGAGCTTTTGGAAGGTTTCTTCAATGTCTTCAAGCATTTATTGTTCTTCCCTGCTCTTGATTACCAAATCATCAACGTATACTTCTAGGTTTCTGCCAATTTGTTTTTCGAAAGCCGTATCCATGAGTCGCTGATAAGTGGCTCCGGCGTTTTGCAGGCCAAAAGGCATTTTGGTATAACAAAAAATGCCCACATCGGTATGAAACGTCGTTTTTTCTTCGTCTTCTCTGGACATTTTGATCTGGTGATAACCCTTATAGGCGTCTAGGAAGCATTTGTACCTATAAGGGACCAGAGAGTTAACCTTGAAGTCCATCTCAGGCAGCGGGTAGGCATCTTTGGGGCATTCTTTATTCAAATCTTTAAAGTTGATGCACATTCGCTATGTGGCGTCTGGTTTCTTGACCATCATAGGGTTCGATACCCATGTGTGATACTTTGACTACCGTTGCTTTTCGATCTGGAGGCATGCTGCGTTTACCCTGTGCGACCGGTTTAATGCCCGAGAGTGTTGCTAGCTTGTGCTCTGCCTTATCCCAGGGTATCACAGTCATGTCAGAGTGCTCAAAAGCAAAGATGTCGGCGTTCCTTCTCAGCAGCTGTTTCAGGTTGTTTTTGACTTCAGGGGAGAGGTTGTCCCCTATTGTTACTGTCTGATCCGGATGGCATGTGCTTAATACCCACCTTTCCGGGCCGATAGCACCCGTAGGCCCTTAATGGCATCTTTTAGTATTCAACACCTCTATAGGGTACGTCTCCAGCAGTGGGTTGCTAGTTATCATCGCCTGACTCGGTCTTATTGCCGTGTTCTGATCGCTTGCCATTGGGTTCAGTCTTGCTGTTGTTACCGAAAGGTCCCACGGATGGCGCTAATGAAGAAACACTAACCTTTACGGTAGTATCCAACTAGGACTTCAACTCTGGGCGATCCGAACTGCTAGCTGCAAAACAGAACACCGTTAGGACTCGTTACAGGAATGGGGTTATTCCTGTAACCACCCTCCGGCGTGAGAATAAGTCTCGGTTTGGGAGAAAGTATAAGTGTATAAAGAGAGAGAGAGCAAGATGAATCATACCTTAGATGTTTACCTCTATTTATAGTTTACAATTAGGGTTTTCCTTAACTTAGGATGGGCTCCGATAAGTTAGGGGTTTGCATGATCTTCCCAAAAGAGTGGGGATTTGGTTACGTGATTTATCCATGCAGAATGGAACATTCTAGAATAAATGTTTATAATTAATTATTTATAATAAAATAATAGGTAATAACCGGGTTGGGTTAGCCGATCCGGGTCATACCTCGTCAGCTAACTTTTTGGATGACATTATAAAGTATATAACTGAGGGACTTAATGTATAATTAATGGTAACTTTCACAAAATCGGAATTTCCCCCTATCCCACTCACAAATTCGGAACATCCATCAACTTTTTGGCAGGCCAGCCGGGCCGTGAGCACGGTGGGGACGGGGACAGCCATGCACCACCTGTGTCCGCGTTCCCGTCACAAATTCGGACCATCTCCACACCTAAAACTAAATTCGGAACTCCCTATCTCTTTTATAAATCTAGAACACCGCTAACCTCCTACCTAAACTCGGACACACCCTTATCTCCAACTATTAAACTCGGAACCCCCTTACACTATTATATAAACTCGGAACAACCCAAACCGACTCTCAAAGGTTCCGTATATATATATATATATATATATATATATATATATATATATATATATATATATATATATATATATATATATATATATATATATATATATATATATATATAATAACATGCAAACCCTAATCGCGTTATTCAGAACCTGCATTTCCCTGAACGACGATTCTTCACAGGCTCTCAAATCCGCTTCTTCTTCAACCTTCTTCTTGATCTCTATTGCTTCTGGTAATCTATCTTGATCTTGATTATAGTTCTATTTATACGTGAATCTTGACTAAGATTGATTGATTTCATGATTTCTTGAATACATGCAAACTAGGGTTTGATTAGAATCTTCATGTTTATGAGTTGATGAATCGTATGTTATGTACATATATGCAAGGGTTTCGGTTTATAACATGAGTTTGATGGTAACTTGTTTATAAAACTGATCTACATATTGTTGTACATTTATTAGTATAGTCGAAGAATATTATAACACCTATAGGAAATTTCATTCACTTTTAGGCAATTTTCTCCTTAATTCTCAATAATCATTAACAATTGAATATTGGACAACTGAAAGGAAATCAACAAAATGAGTATACCTAAAATTATCCAAGAGAGATGATCTTCAATTTGAGGTGGAGCCAGTGTTAAACAGACCAAAGGTGAATGATAAAAGGTCTGGTACAACTCAGGGTGAATCAAGTCAAAGTGGTCCTGATTCAAGTTAGGTTGAAACAAGTTAAAGTGAACCAAATTTAGAAGATTACATTTTGGTGAGAGACTGGTCAAAAAGGAAAGTTGTGAAACCACTGAGGTATAGAGATACTGAAGATATTTCTGCAGTTGCTTTTGTAACAGCTGAGAAAGCATCTATGGACCACTAACTTTTGAAGAAGCTATAAATTCAGAAGAAAGTCAAAAGTGGTGTCAAGCAATGGATGAGGAGATGGATTCTCTGTACAAGAATGGTACATGGGAATTGGTAAACAAGCCTAAAGATCAGAAGTTGGTATATTGCAAGTGGATCTAGAAGATTAAAGAAGGTGTTGACTACAATGAGATCTTTTCTCCTGTAGTCAAACATGTCTCAATTAGAATCATCTTGTCCTTGGTTGCTTCATTAGATCTGGAATTGGAACAAATGGATGTGAAAACTGCATTTTTGCATGGTAATTTGGAGGAGCAGATCTACATGGTACAACCAAAGAGGTATGAGGTCAAAGGCCAAGAAGATAAAGCTTGTTTGTTGAAGAGGTCCTTGTATGGAGTTAAACAGTCTCCCAGAGAGTGGTACAAAAGGTTTGATGAGTATATTGTGGACAATGGTTTCAACAGGAGTCCTTATGACAGTTGTGTGTATCATAGGGAGTATGACAGGGGTAAATTTGTCTATTTACTTCTGTATGTTGATGATATGCTGATAGCTTGTGAAAGTAAGAGTCAAATAGAAGAAACCAAGGAGCTGCTAATGAAAGAGTTTGAGATGAAGGATTTGGGGGAAGCCAGGAAGATACTTGGTATGGAAATTCACAGAAACAGGGCAGAAAAAGTGTTAACATTGTCTCAATCGTCTTATATTGAGAAAGTGTTGAAGAATTATGGAATGGGAGAGTGTAAGCCTGTTACAACTCCTCTTGCAGCTCATTTTAATCTGTCAAAGAAAGATTGTCCTCAAACAGATGAAGAGAACGAGTATATGAGCAAGGTTCCATATGCAAACACTGTTGGAAGTCTGATGTATATCATGGTTTGCACAAGGCCTGATATTGCATATGTTGTTAGTGTGGTGAGTAGATACATGGCAAATCCTGGTAAAAATCATTAGGCAGCAGTGAAATGGATTCTCAGGTATTTGGCAGGCACAAAGAAACTTGGTTTAAAGTTTGAAGACCAAGCCGAGAAGGGGAACATGCTCAGTGGTTATGTTGATTCTGATTATGCCAAAGACAAAGATAATGGCAGGTCTATAACTGGTTATGTGTTCTCAGTGATGGGGAATGTTGTGAGTTGGAAGTCTCAGTTGCAGCATGTGGTTGCACTATCCACAACTGAGGTAGAATTCATATCTTTAACTGAAGGGATAAAAGAGTTTTTATGGTTAAAGGGTATGGTTGCTGATCTAGGAATCAGGTTGGATGGTGTGGAGGTGAACTGTGATAATGAAGGTGCTGTTCAGTTGTCAAAGAACAGTGTTTTTCATGAAAGAACAAAACACATCAATGTGAAGATGTTTTGGATCAGAGATGTGATAACTTCTAAGGAAGTGGTGGTCAAGTGGGTTGGAACAGATGTTAACCCTGCAGATGTGATGACCTTAGAGCAAACCCCAAATGCAAAACTCTCAAAAACATATCGTCGAACAGTTGGTGTGCATTAACAAGCTTTAACCGCATACCATAAAGAAAAACGACAAAAGCACACGAATTTGTTACATCTACTTCTCGTGGTTGAAGCAGATGAGCAATTGGATTACAAGGGGTTAAAGATACTGAGTAGTGCTCCTCCTGTTCTCGGATAGTCACTAACGTAGATGAAGATTAGTTTTTGATGTTAAGTGAGTGTGAAATGTCAAAGATGCCCTTATTATTAAAATAAATATTAAAGCATTGAAAAATCAAATTAAGTCAATTTTTGCCACTATTTTACTAAATTAAATAACTCTTTCTCTTTATTCATCCCAACCCATGTATTCTTCTCCCCTTCCCCTTTTTTTTCTCTTTATCTAAATGAGACAACAACTGTGACAATTCATATTTTCAGGTTATTATCGTTAACTTCTCAGTTAAATCTGTATGTTTTTGCTAACACATACGCACATGCATTCACATACATGCGTAGGCTATAACATGTGAACTAACATAAACTAGTGGGACTAGTTTTAGTTATACGCTTAAAGTTAAATGCTAACTTTCTGGATGACGTTATAAAGTATATAACTGAGGGACTAAATGTATAATTAATGGGAACTTTCACAAAATTGGAATTTCCCCCTATCCCACTCACAAATTCGAAACATCCATCAACTTTTCACAAATTCGGACCATCTCCACACCTAAAACTAAATTGGGAACTCCCTATCTCTTTTATAAATCTAGAACACCCCTAACCTCCTACCTAAACTCGGACACACCCTTATCTCCAACTATTAAACTCGGAACCCCCTTACACTATTATATAAACTCGGAACAACCCAAACCGACTCTCAAAGGTTCCGTATATATATAATAACATGCAAACCCTAATCGCATTATTCAGAACCTGCATTTCTCTGAACGACGATTCTTCACAAGCTCTCAAATCCGCTTGTTCTTCAACCTTCTTCTTTATGTCTATTGCTTCTGGTAATCTATCTTGATCTTGATTATAGTTCTATTTATACGTTAATCTTGACTAAGATTGATTGATTTCATGATTTCTTGAATACATGCAAACTAGGGTTTGATTAGAATCTTCATGTTTATGAGTTGATGAATCGTATGTTATGTACATGTATGCAAGGGTTTCGATTTATAACATGAGTTTGATGGTAACTTGTTTATAAAACTGATCTACATATTGTTATATATTTATTAGTAGTTGAAGATTATGATAACGTTCATAAACGTGTTTGTACAAAGATCCGAGTTCAAACAGATTCTGTCTAAGTTTTACAGCCGACTTGTATTGGCTGTAACTTAATCAAAACATAGCGAAAATGTCACACCCCGACCACGTAAAACAACAAAACGTGGCGGAAACGTCGGGGAGTATTGTAACAGAATCATTGTTTCACAACCATGGATTAAACAAATTTCGTGTTATTGAATTAAATGAGTTACAATGTCTTAACAATAAGGAAACATAACAAAATTAACTAGTCTTGCATCTTTTAATGTCACTAAGGCCTCGTCCAATCCTATGTGAGCGTGCATCAATATCATCATCAAATATCATCAACTATAGCTCCTGAAACACATGTGAAAATACATCAGCATAAAAATGCCGGCGAGTACATAGGTTTTATAAAAAAATAGGATTCATGACCTAGGTTTTAGAAAATGTTTAACAAAAACTTGTCATGAATCCAGTTTAAGTGTTTGCTTTTATAAAACGTTTGAAAATCGATGATAGATAGGTATAGTTAAAAAGAATGATGTAAGGTTAAGTGAATAACCAAGTAAAAAGGAGTTTGTATAAAACAAACTGTTTTGTAAAACAATGTCTTGTGAAAAATATGTTATTTGTGTAAAAAAAAATGTATAAGTCCAAATGAATGATTTAAATAACGCTACGCCATGTAATATAACACAAGCACTTATATATAGGAAGTACCAGCGGCGTATCCACCATGCTTGTATCACATTACACACGTCTCCTTACTCAAATCACTTACCCACATAAACCACCAATGTAAAATTGCCCATGTCTAAACTGTTTAAATGTCAATCAAGTAATGTGTAAACAAAATGTCATGTATGGCAAGTGAAGCATGTAATAACCAAACCATAGGTAAGAATGCACAAACAATGTACTAAGTATGCGACAGATGGACATACATAGCATGATACAAAGTATAAGATGTCTTGTAAAACGATATACTAAGTATGCACACAATGGGCATACATAGCATGTGATGTGAAATGTACTAAGTATGATTAACATACATAGCATGTGATGTAAAATGTACTAAGTATGATGAACATACATAGCATGAAATGTAAAATGTACTAAGTATGATGAACATACATAGCATGAAATATTATGTAAAACGATGTACTAAGCATGCACACAATGGGCATACATAGCTAAAACATAATAAAATCATGTACTAATAGTGTACTAGTGAACATAGCAAGTATATGATATAAAAGCATGAAATCATGAAAGTAACAAGTAGGCACATGTGTTTCACCCCAAAATGTTTGGAAAACAGTAAAAGAGGGGACTATGTACTCACTTGAGATTGCTTAGAAGTCGTAGGATAACCACCAAGCAATGCTAGAAGATCACGGAATCAAACGGCACCTATATAGGTATCTACATTAATAAACGGACCTATCGGAGGATCGGATAGTACGAGGGTTCGTAAACCAAATAAGTATGGGAACTTATGTAATATGGTTTAACAAAGCCTACGTACTAAAACGAAACCTATCCTAAGTGCTTTTGACCCATTACGACCCGTTTAGGTAGCTTATGCCACTTTAACGCGTCGTTTACGTAAAACGCATTCGGAACGCCTAACTAGTCCTATGACAAGCAAGATATGCCTTCACATGTTTAATATTGTTGTTAAATCAGTTTAGTTGTCAAAAATTACGTTACATAGGCTTAAAATGAATTTTGGCGCAAAAAGGGCATTTTGGTAATTTACGTAAGGCATATAAACTACCTATCATACAACTACTTAAACGACGTGACCATAAGGTATAACCTCGGAAGGTTAGTCCCTATACAACTATGGTCACCTAAAGTGTTTGGTCGGATCCTAATGATCGACCAAATGGGTCGGGTTCGAAAGTATAAGCGATTGATTAGATCGCTTACCTTTACGACCCTAAACAAGCACAATTCTAAAAGCGACGAGCTAAACATGCTAGAACATGTTTAGTAAAGTTAGAAAACAGGTTTGGTATTAAAACAAACGGTTTTAATACCCTAGAGTAGTTTGGTTACAAAATACGCGAGAAAACGCATTTTGGCCGAACTACGACTCGTCACTGAGCCTAGATAACGTGGTAATCAATGGGTATAGTCACTAGAGACTATAACCATCGTGATTACGCTCACGTTATGAAGTTTAAACGAACTTCGCGTTGACCATAAACTGGTCAATGCAGAAAGTCAAACGCAGTTTGACTTTAACGCTAAAACGAACGAAAAACACGAAAGAATACTTACAGAAGGTCCCTGCAAGATTTGACCCGATTCACTCTCAGGTAGGAAGCATAAACTTCCACTTAGAGAGTGTAGAATCAGATCAAATGTGGGTTTTGCAAGTGAAGGCAATGGGTATTTATAGGAAAACAAGAGCCGTAAGGATCGTTCCTCGATTCCCGAGCTTAAATCTCATCCCTACACTTGTACCCACTGATTTGCAATACAATGGGCACCCAAAACCAGCCCCTAGTAAGTTAGAAAACCATTTGCAACCCACCAAAACAGCTGGAACAGGCTAGAAATAGCTGGAACACATTTCTGCTGATCTGGGGAAGCCTTACGGACCGTATGGTCCTCCCCTTACGGACCGTATGCTGGTCTGCAGACCAGCAACTTTCAAAGTTGACAGTTTAGCCCCTGCACTAGAGAATCTTGAATTTAGATGCATTTTTGGCACGTTTAAGCCCCGTTAACCCCATTTCAAGGCTCTAAAATGAAGTTAAAGTATAGGGAACTTGAAATATGCTCAAAAATTTTCCGGATGTTGGTTCGTTTGGCCGGATGTTGGTTCGTTTGGCCGTATGATTGCGTTGTTCGGTTAATTACGACGGAAGTCGTAACGGACGCAAAAACGGTCCAAATTGCGCGACGAATGGATTTTTGTCAAGCCAAACACTAAAACATAATATTTTAATGCTTGCATAAATTTTTGGAAGTCCGGAAGTATTCAGAACGTAAAATATGCGCGAAAATGCAAACTTATGCACTTTTTGACGCTTTTAGTCCCTGAATGAGCATAAAGTTTATTTTAGCACACCGAACACCTCAAAGCCTATTTCTAAGCTATGTGAAGGATATTTAGGGTGTGTTTAACTTATGATCATGTTCCGGAATGTTCGTTACAGTTCAAATTGGCATACTTTCGCAGTTTGTCGAATTTAGTCCCTGTAAGCGAATAAACTTGATTTCGGCATACCAAACCTTCCAAAACTTATTTCTAAGTTATGTAAAGGTTATTTAAGGTATGTTAAGCCTATGTCACTATTCCGGAGTGTTTGTTGCATTAAACTGGTTATATTTACGCATCAGTGCGCTTATAACCCTCCGGAAAGCGATTTAGAGCCCGAAATCGAACAAGAGTTGATATGTGCGAATGATACACATGTTTATACAAATCCCAAGTATGAAATACAATATTTCATTGGTTTGATATTTGTTTGATGGTTGAAGTGACACAGGTGTCACAGTCTCCCCTACTTTAGGAAATTTCGTCCCGAAATTTATTCGAAGGAGTCTGTCTGTGACTTTGTGTCAAAAAAAAAAAAAACCACCAGAGATTTGCAAGGCATAATCCTGTCATTTCCTTAACAGAAATTCTTCAGGAAAAATGAACAAACGGGGTCATTTTCCTCAACGAGTATCCTTCGGAAGCAGAAATGAAGGAATAAACAAACGGAGATTCATTTCCTCAACGGACAATTTTCAGAAACGAAAATGAACAGACGGAGTCATTTTCAACGGATGTTTCATCAGAAACCGAAATGAAAGGGATAAACAAACGGATATTCATTTCCTCAACGGACAATCTTCAGAAACGAAAATGAACAGACGGAGTCATTTTCAACGGATGCTTCATCAGAAACGGAAATGAAAAGGATAAACAAACGGATATTCATTTCCTCAACGGACAATCTTTAGAAACGAAAATGAATAGACGGAGTCATTTTCAACGGATGCTTCATCAGAAACGGAAATGAAATGGATAAACAAACGGATATTCATTTCCTCAACGGACAATCTTCAGAAACGAAAATGAACAGACGGAGTCATTTTCAACGGATGCTTCATCAGAAACGGAAATGAAAGGGATAAGCAAGCGGATATTCATTTCCTCAACGGACAATCTTCAGAAACGAAAATGAACAGACGGAGTCATTTTCAACGGATGCTTCATCAGAAACGGAAATGAAAGGGATAAATAAACGGATATTCATTTCCTCAACGGACAATTTTCAGAAACGAAAATGAACAGACGGAGTCATTTTCAACGGATGCTTCATCAGAAACGGAAATGAAAAGGGTCAACTTTAGACACATGACAAAACTTCCCGTGGTTCCTATGCACTAAATTCCATAATTATGTAGGCCTCCATTATTACGTAATTCCTTGCACAGTCCGCACAGTTTGTTTTGTGATGTGATAGGGATTGAATTTGAACAAACTTGAGACAGCATTGATTGGGTTGACACATAGACACATAGGCATATAAATGTTTTTCTTGGATTTGTTATTATTTTGTTATTGATTGCTATTAACTTGACGTTGATTTGAACATGGGTATTCAAGACATACCAGAAACCCAGTTGATGGACTTCAACGTCCTTATGCATCTATCTGAAAAGATAGGATGATCTTCCAAAAATTCGATTCTTGATTACAAGGAATCACCACATTCGAATTAAGGTATACAACAATTAAGGACTTACGGAAATACCCTTAGGTATCCCATCAAGGATTGGGTATTCGTCCAGAGTTGTAACTTGCGCTTTGTACTTCATTTTCTTTGGAGGAAACGGGTACTTATGATTTTCGTGGAAAAACGCAAGAGATCATAAAATGGAAGAAATTTGGGGGGGGGTAGTTTGTTCTTCAAGGAATACGATTCCTTGATTGTCGGTATTGTAGGGGATAAGTTGTTTATACGTGCAACCACATCAATATATATATATTGTGATGTAAAATAAAAGATTTATTTACAAACAACAATTACAACTGTTTCATAGATCTTTGACAACAAAAGAAAATAATACATAAAGCTTGATTATTTCTAAACAGTGTTGTCTTCCAATCGGTCAGATGCTCATCATTGCGCTGGATTCGCATTAGCAAGCTTTGGGCAATTTCACCGGAAATGGCCCATCTCGCCACAGTTGAAGCAAGAACCTGGTGGAAAACAACCTTGAGCAGGATCGTTGCCAACTTGATTTGGTGCACCTGCAGCTGGGCAAACTCTTGCTGTATGGCCTATGAGCCCACAAGTTTGGCATTTGCGGCACTTTACATTGGCATGATGATGGAGGCTACATTGGTTGCACAAGGGTGCGGTTCCATTGTAGGGCTTCCTAGCAGGGGGTTGAGCTGGTTGGTTGAGGGTGTTTGGGTTGGGTTGTGTAGCAATTGCAAAATTTTGCGAAGCCTTATGCTTCTTAGAGGGTTCGGTTTTGCTTTCCTTGGTTTCCTCCTGAACATTAGCTGCTTGTTTCTTGTCACCTTTCCGAAAAAGTTTGCGCTTTCTGATCTGAGATTCGGTTAGGGTAGCAGATAATTCAATGGCCTGTCTAACTGTGGTAGGATTACTACCAGTAACAATGTCCTGAACTGAGTCAGGGAGACCATCAATGTATTTCTCGATTGCCTTATCCAAAGGCGTAACCATGGAAGGACACAACAGGCTCAGCTCCTCATATCGATCAGTGTAGGCTCGATGTTCACCGCTGTCTTGCTTAAGATCATCGAATTCCCTTTCCAAGGCCCTGATCTCATGACGAGGACAGAATTCCTTCATCATCAGAGCTCGAAGCTCTTCCCATGTTTGAGCTAGTGCCACATCGGCACCCCTATCTCTCATCACACCATTCCACCATGTAAAAGCTCGCTTTTCAAAGACACTGGATGCGAAATCTACCTTTCGCTCGTTTGGGCAGTGAACATGTCTGAAGGTGCTCTCTAGACTTTCGAACCATTGCAGAAGTGCAGTCGCTCCTTGAGTCCCAGAAAACTTTGATGGCTTACCTGAGTTGAACGTTTTGAAGTTGCAGGGAGGATTGTTGTTGTTGAGAGCTTGGTTACATTGAGCAATGATGTTCGGGATTGCAGCAGTCATTTGCTGGGTAATGATAGCTGCCAGTTCTTCATTAGGTATCTGATTCTCGCGTCGCGGAGGCATTCTAAAAGGGAAACAAGAGAGAGCAACAAGTGAAACGGCATTGGGTAAGAATAGGAAATTACCGACCAAAAGCATGGTCGATGGTCATTTGTTTGAACCACGAAGCAAACAAACGACACACAAAGGCTGAATCAAAGTAAATAGGTCCTCATGATGTATCACGAAGACATGCTCGCCTATAAGTGGACACTCACCCCAAGAGTTCCCAGGTAAGAGTGACTGGTCCGATACTGCGGATTTGTACGAACACTCTAGCCTTAGACAGAAAACTCAGAGTACAGGCACCCACTCTTCCAGTTTGCACGTGTTCACATTATTTAGACCCAAACCTTGACGAGATTTTGAAAACTTTAAAGGTTCGAAACCTTATAATAAATCACCCTAGAACAGACGATTAGTTTTCAAAGCAGATCAAATTTATGTTCTTGTTGTGGTTGTCACCTAAGGATAAGTGACGGTATTGTTTTAAAATCTAAACACAAGAATCTTGTGTTAGGGTCCTAGGAAGGTTATAGTCTAGGTCAAAGCATTACTAATAACCTAATTCTCTATAACCATTGGCTCTGATACCAACTTTTCTGTCACACCCCGACCACGTAAAACAACAAAACGTGGCGAAAACGTCGGGGAGTGTTGTAACAGAATCATTGTTTCACAACCATGGATTAAACAAATTTCGTTTTATTGAATTAAATGAGTTACAATGTCTTAACAATAAGGAAACATAACAAAATTAACTAGTCTTGCATCTTTTAATGTTACTAAGGCCTCGTCCAATCCTATGTGAGCGTGCATCAATATCATCATCAAATATCATCAACTATAGCTCCTGAAACACATGTGAAAATACATCAGCATAAAAATGCCGGCGAGTACATATGTTTTATAAAAAAATAGGATTCATGACCTAGGTTTTAGAAAATGTTTAACAAAAACTTGTCATGAATCCAGTTTAAGTGTTTGCTTTTATAAAACGTTTGAAAATCGATGATAGATAGGTATAGTTAAAAAGAATGATGTAAGGTTAAGTGAATAACCAAGTAAAAAGGAGTTTGTATAAAACAAACTGTTTTGTAAAACAATGTCTTGTGAAAAATATGTTATTTGTGTAAAAAAAAAATGTATAAGTCCAAATGAATGATTTAAATAACGCTACGCCATGTAATATAATACAAGCACTTATATATAGGAAGTACCAGCGGCGTATCCACCATGCTTGTATCACATTACACACGTCTCGTTACTCAAATCACTTACCCACATAAACCACCAATGTAAAATTGCCCATGTCTAAACCGTTGTCAAATGTCAATCAAGTAATGTGTAAACAAAATGTCATGTATGGCAAGTGAAGCATGTAATAACCAAACCATAGGTAAGAATGCACAAACAATGTACTAAGTATGCGACGGATGGACATACATAGCATGATACAAAGTATAAGATGTCTTGTAAAACGATGTACTAAGTATGCACACAATGGGCATACATAGCATGTGATGTGAAATGTACTAAGTATGATTAACATACATAGCATGTGATGTAAAATGTACTAAGTATGATGAACATACATAGCATGAAATGTAAAATGTACTAAGTATGATGAACATACATAGCATGAAATGTTATGTAAAACGATATACTAAGTATGCACACAATGGGCATACATAGCTAAAACATAATAAAATCATGTACTAATAGTGTACTAGTGAACATAGCAAGTATATGATATAAAAGCATGAAATCATGAAAGTAACAAGTAGGCACATGTGTTTCACCCCAAAATGTTAGGAAAACAGTAAAAGAGGGGACTATGTACTCACTTGAGATTGCTTAGACGTCGTAGGATAACCACCAAGCAATGCTAGAAGATCACGGAATCAAACGGAACCTATATAGGTATCTACATTAATAAACGGACCTATCGGAGGATCGGGTAGTACGAGGGTTCGTAAACCAAATAAGTATGGGAACTTATGTAATATGGTTTAACAAAGCCTACGTAATAAACGAAACCTATCCTAAGTGTTTTTGACCCATTACGACCCGTTTAGGTAGCTTATGCCACTTTAACGCGTCGTTTGCGTAAAACGCATTCGGAACGCCTAACTAGTCCTATGACAAGCAAGATATGCCTTCACATGTTTAATATTGTTGTTAAATCAGTTTAGTTGTCAAAAATTACGTTACATAGGCTTAAAATGAATTTTGGCGCAAAAAGGGCATTTTGGTAATTTACCTAAGGCATATAAACTACCTATCATACAACTAGTTAAACGACGTGACCATAAGGTATAACCTCGGAAGGTTATTCCCTATACAACTATGGTCACCTAAAGTGTTTGGTCGGATCCTAATGATCGACCAAATGGGTCGGGTTCGAAAGTATAAGCGATTGATTAGATCGCTTACCTTTACGACCCTAAACAAGCACAATTCTAAAAGCGACGAGCTAAACATGCTAGAACATGTTTAGTAAAGTTAGAAAACAGGTTTGGTATTAAAACAAACGGTTTTAATACCCTAGAGTAGTTTGGTTACAAAATACGCGAGAAAACGCATTTTGGCCGAAACTATGACTCGTCACTGAGCCTAGATAACGTGGTAATCAATGGGTATAGTCACTAGGGACTATAACCATCGTGATTACGCTCACGTTATGAAGTTCAAACGAACTTCGCGTTGACCATAAACTGGTCAAAGAAGAAAGTCAAACGCAGTTTGACTTTAACGCTAAAACGAACGAAAAACGCGAAAGAATACTTACAAAAGGTCCCCGAAAGATTTGACCCGATTCACTCTCAGGTAGGAAGCATAAACTTCCACTTAGAGAGTGTAGAATCAGATCAAATGTGGGTTTTTGCAAGTGAAGGCAATGGGTATTTATAGGAAAACAAGAGCCGTTAGGATCGTTCCTCGATTCCCGAGCTTAAATCTCATCCCTACACTTGTACCCACTGATTTGCAATACAATGGGCACCCAAAACCAGCCCCTAGTAAGTTAGAAAACCATTTACAACCCACCAAAACAGCTGGAACAGGCTGGAAATAGCTGGAACACATTTCTGCTGATCAGGGGAAGCCTTACGGACCGTATGGTCCTCCCCTTACGGATCGTATGCTGGTCTGCAGACCAGCAACTTTCAAAGTTGATAGTTTAGCCCCTGCACACTAGAGAATCTTGTATTTAGATGCATTTTTGGCACGTTTAAGCCCCGTTAACCCCATTTCAAGGCTCTAAAATGAAGTTAAAGTATAGGGAACTTGAAATATGCTCAAAAATTTGCCGGATGTCGGTTCGTTTGGCCGTATGATTGCGTTGTTCGGTTAATTACGACGGAAGTCGTAACGGACGCAAAAACGGTCCAAATTGCGCGACGAATGGATTTTTGTCAAGCCAAACACTAAAATATAATATTTTAATGCTTTCATAAATTTTTGGAAGTCCGGAAGTATTCAGAACGTAAAATATGCGCGAAAATACAAACTTATGCACTTTTTGACGCTTTTAGTCCCTGAATGAGCATAAAGTTTATTTTAGCACACCGAATACCTCAAAGCCTATTTCTAAGCTATGTGAAGGATATTTAGGGTGTGTTTAACTTATGATCATGTTCCGGAATGTTCGTTACAGTTCAAATTGGCATACTTTCGTAGTTTGTCGAATTTAGTCCCTGTAAGCGAATAAACTTGATTTCGGCATACCAAACCTTCCAAAATTTATTTCTAAGTTATGTAAAGGTTATTTAAGGTATGTTAAGCCTATGTCACTATTCCAAAGTGTTTGTTGCATTAAACTGGTTATATTTACGCATCAGTGCGCTTATAACCCTCCAGAAAGCGATTTGGAGCCCGAAATCGAACAAGAGTTGATATGTGCGAATGATACACATGTTTATACAAATCCCAAGTATGAAATACAATATTTCATTGGTTTGATATTTGTTTGATGGTTGAAGTGACACAGGTGTCACAGAAAATGTGTGGTTCTTGATTCTAAAACGAAGTTTAATGATATAGCTTTAAAACTCAACTAAAATCATAATTTTTCGATAAGTTTAGGTCAGTCAAAAGATTAAAACAGAAATACAATTACAGGCTGCGTTTTTCTGTAGAAATTGCAGCCTATTACGAGAATCATAACTTGGTCTAGGATTGGAGTTAATATGTGAAATTTTTATAGTAGATAGTTCTAGGAGGTCGTCAAATCCTCCAATTGGAATTTCGTCAATCGAATTGACATGGATTTTTATATAAAATAAACAGTAAATTGCCGACAGATTGGGATAAAATTGCCCTTTATGTGTTAGATGTTTTTTGGTAATTTTTTTGTGAGAAATTAAGCCTTGAGAAAATTTCACAAACATTCAATGCTATTTTCTGTCAAAAATCTCATCCACACCTCTTGGAATTTTTCGTCCGCACCCATTGGAATTTTTTCGGCCGCACACCTTAGGTAAAAAATGTTATGGATTTATATTTAAAATTTTTTTAGTAAACTATGATTTTTTTTAAAAATTCCTAAATTATATAAACTTATACTACCCAACTTAACCCAAATACCCGATACCTTAACCCACTATTTCATTAAACATAACTAGCCCACTAATTCCTAGCCCATTAACCAAACCCAACCTAAGTTCAAACTATAATAATTAAAATAACCCATTGTCCCTTAGAATTCCTCCCGCCCTCTCTCTTTCTTGCGCCGTCTCCTGCCAGCGATCAGTGGACACAACAGCAGCCACAACAGCACGTCATCAACAGCCGCGAACCGCCGCCGTCCGACACCAAATCGCCGTAGTCCGACACCAAACTAACCGGAAATCGATAAAGGGTAAGTTTTTATGTTTTTTTTTGAAGATTTTAGTTGATATTATAGGAGAAAAAATGAATAAAATTCTTAAATACATTTGAAATTTCGTGTGTTTTGACATTGTTTATGGTTGTTTAGATGATTTTTAGGGTGATTATGTTGTTTAGATGATTTTTAGGGTGATTACACATGATTTTAAGGGCTTGAATAATTGAAAATTAAAATTGAAATATTATGTTACGGAGCGATGAACTTATGAATCAATTTGTTTGTGATATGAACCATGAGTAGAGACGTTAAGTGATAGTTGTATATGTTATATAGAGAAATTTGACTTGCTTAAGAAAGTAGCTTTAGATGATGTTTTGGATAGATTTCAAAAAATAAAAACCCGTAGGGCGACGTTTTAATTATGTTTGTAATAAGGTTTGACGTGTTTTTGATGATTATATAAATTTAGTTTCATGTTCTTTTGTTTTAGATGACCCGACCCGAACCGACCCGATACGAACTAATTTTTTTACTTATATACCTATGGGCCTAAAATTTTTAAAAATGTAGGTCATAAATGTTGTAAATGAGTTGAACAAGGCATTTCTAATGAAATGTATTTTCTTAACATCATTTTTATTTTGTACACGTCAATAGGTTTACAAGTTAATATAAATAAGCTAATTTGAACACAACATTTTTATAAAGTTACTAACAAGTTACAAATGGTGTTATTATTTTAACCGAGTAAAGTTAGTAGTGTTGTGTAAATATAGGTTTTCGAATATAACCCCTCCGCTGTAAACTGTTATTGATAACAATCAATATAGTTTATGGATTTCATAGTTTCAGTTCATGCTCCTTTAATTTTACAATAATTGTAATTTATGTTATAATATAATAATAGTAACTTTGAATCAATCTTTGCTTCATTGATAACACTAGCTATATATTCTGCTCCACTTTACTAATAGATTAATTAATAGAACCTTATCATCCAGGTATGAGTTTATGCTTTAGTGAACCAAAAGCTTCAGTTTATACATAAGTTTAATAGTAGCTTTAATGCAACTTAAAAATTATGTTTCAAATATTAATCTTAGCTCACAACATTCTTTCCCCTAGTTGTAAGTAACTTTAGTTAGGAAACATAATTAAATGGACACTAAAGTAGGACTAAGAGAGTATAAAATTTACAAGAATTAGCAAATGGAAAAGATTGGTTGCTTAATTACTATTTAATTTAAATTATGTTTCAAGAAAGAATAAGGAATTGTAAAAATAATAAAGTAGACCCAATCGATTCCATGGATTTCCAAAAAATAATATCACATAAGTGCTTTTTTCTTTTTCCTTGCTATAAGTAACATATGAGTGTAGCATTGTATCTTAATCTTAACCAGATTGATAATACATAAAAAAAAGTATGATGTAGCACTACAAGAAAAAAGGGTTTTTGCGACCGCATTTACAGTCGCAAAGCGATCCAATTGCCATGTTGCAACTGTTTTACGACCTAATTTGCGGTTGGAAAAATACACGTCGCAAAAGCCCTATTGCGATCAAGTTGCGACCGCTGCAACTTTTTTGCGACTGGATTTTGCGATTATAAGATTAGTCGCAAATTTTGCGACTGTTTTAGACTTTGTTTTTGTTGCGACCGTTTTGCGACCGAATCTGGATTGGTCTTTAATTTTGCGACTGTTTTGATTTCGGTCACAAACCGGTTGCTATTTTTGCGACCGCCTTACTGTGGTCGCAAATTTTAGTTACAACTGCCTAGTTTTCTAGTAGTGAAGGTAATTGAGCACGAGCATCCATGGAAGCTCGTTGATTTGCAGGAGAATGTTGAAGATGTAGACGAATCTGGCGATGAAGAGGAGAAGGAGGAGGATTTGGTTCCACAAGATGAGTTTTCGTGTACTTGTAAGCGATGCGATGAAGATATCAACGAGTATTACAGGTACTACTATAAATGTATAGACGATTCATGTGATTTAGCTCTTCATAAATTCTGTGCAGAGCTCCCAAAAACTTTAACACACGAATCACACCCACATCCTATAATCCTCAATAAGGTTCGCCGTGATTGGACATGCTCTAATTGTCATAGATATCACAAGGCCGGTGCATTATATTTATGCCCAGCTTGTTTTTGGTTGACAAAGGATGTAAATTGTGTTGTGGAAGTAGACAAAAGGAGGATCTACCACCCTAGTCACCCACACCCACTAGTGTCTCTCTGCTCCAAACCCATTTTATGTGAGTGTAATGCTTGTGGGAAGGAACATAGAGGTGTGTTCTTTCAATGTACCGCATGTCCTAACTTTGCCATACACAACGATTGCGCTTTCCTGCCAAAACGTTTGTTAATCCAACATGCTACAAATGCCATTTTCAGCCATACCCATCCACTCACCCTTTCTTATTCCTTCCCACCAGAAGAGATAAGAGTTTTGATTACAATGGGGATCTATGGATTTACAAATGCGAGAAATGTATATATTATGCCCATCTAGATTGTGCAACATCAAGAAGAGAGTCGTTCATGTCCATCTTGTCTATTGGTATAATTACTATTTCTTTTGATATAAGACACATTCCATTTGATTAGTTACTAACTTCTTATTTATGCCGTAGGTATTATCTATTTGATAAATAATAACCAGGTTATTTTATTTCCAATCTTTCAGATGGAGGTCAAACCGTGAAAAATTATAAAGATGCTGACCGTTTACTATCCTAATCTTCTTCGTTTACCATTTCCCGATCAAACTTATAGCATACCCAAACATTTATTTTTAAAAAAAACTTGGATGGACCGATTATGGTAATCATGAGGTAAGCCTACCACATATGAATCATCAACATGAGTTAATTTTAGTTGACACCGGAAGCATTGGGTCAACCTCCTCAAAGATCAATGATATGATCATGTGTCACAACCCAATGAAAAAGATTGAATTATTATGCAATGGATGTGTGAGACCAATCATGGAGATGCCGTTCTACAAGTGTCGGGCCAAAGAAGATGAGAACTGCAACTTTGCTCTTCATGAATGGTGTACTCGGCTTCCAACAAAAGTAGACAACCACCCAGCTCACCCACAACATCCCCTCCTTCTAATGACAAACATCCCCAATATGTTTAACATATTTCATTGTTTTGTTTGCCACTTACCTTGCAATGGCTTTGCTTATGGTTGTGTCGAATGTGGATTTTACGTTGATGTTACTTGTGGGTTTATGCCGGAAAGAATCACACATGAATCTCACCCAAATCATCTTCTTTCAATTACGGAGGATCAGCCGCCCAGTGCATGGTGTCTTATGTGTCACATACCCACAATTTCCAATCATATTTTGAGTTTTAGTTGCAGCTTTTGTGATGTGTATATTCATCCGTGGTGTGCTTTGTTCTTGCCTAAGACAATAAGGCACCCTTATGACAAACATCCAATGCACATCAGTTACCTCCCAATTGAAAACCACAAGAGTGAATACTTTTGTGAAATTTGTGAGGAGCCACTGAATCCTCATAATTGTTTCTATCATTGTGATGTGTGTAGCCAATCAGTGCATCCTGATTGTGCACCTTTAATACTTCAGTGTGAAACAGAAACCTATTCCAGCTATTATTACAAAGGAATCTATTTGTTTTTAAATATGAAGTTTGGGAGCATTCATATG